>NW_025814925.1:56797-164271 GCF_002878395.1 Capsicum annuum | reverse complement strand
TATTAACCAAGGGTCAACTGACCCGACCCAACTTGACTCATCATATCCAAATATATCAACTAAATATCTAGTAGGGTTTCTGAAATGAGAAACTAAGAAAATCCCTTTCATCTTCTTCCCTTTCCGCTGCATCTCCATGACTTTCTTTGTCAATGAACAACTTGAGCTGCTGCGTCTTCGGATCATCAATACCATCCCACTGGTGTTGTTGATAACCTCATCTAGTAAGCTTCCTAATTATTTTTCCTTTCTACTTCCTGTCTCTGTGTACCTGTTAACCATTTCTTTGTTCCAACTGAAATCTCCAGTATGTAGGTGAAATCTATCGTTTTGATGCTACAAAAGATGGATTCAGTCCATTGAGAAAAGATACATCCACCTGATAAGAAACCCTCTTTGAATTTGTTGAATCCACCTCCTAATCTTGCATATAACTTGCTCCTCCATTGATAATTAACGAAGGGAGGGAGATTATACAATGCCCGAACCCCCTGACAACTGGTAGATGTAAATTTCCTCAGGTACAAATCTTGAGAATCAGACCTCCGAACCCCCTGATCTACCGAGAGACTAAGATTGATGGTTGTACTCACTAAGATTGAGGAAGATATAGATGTTCTCGAAAAGCTTGAACAAGGTAAAAATATTCTAGGGCATCTGGTAAGCCACATATCCTAGCTATAATTTGTTATAAGTCATATATTTTCTTAAAATTAGTCATTGAATACAGTGAATAGTCTAACACCTATGTAAGTGCAATATTTCTTAAACGAGAAAAACATTCTTGAAGCAAGGGAGTCCCTGACTATATTGATCAAGTAAATCATTTGTTTTATGCAATTTCTGAAGCATTCATATCTTAAAAGAGTTAGGTTGAAAGATTATACAGAGATGGAGTTCTTGAACTATGAATTCCCACTGAAGCCTTTACTTCCACTGAATCCTCTGCTGTCTTTCTTTATCCGACCCATTTCTGTTTCCATTTCCCTCGTCGACCGCCTTCGCTACTTGATCCAGATGGGTTCTATTTTATAAGTATTTTTCTTATTGGTTAAACCGAAAACCGAACCGTTAAGAATCAATAACCGAAAAACCGAAAATCGATAAAAATTATCTTATTGGTTGGTTATTGGTTTTGCATATTTAAAAATCGAAAACCGATAAACCGAACCGATAACATACAAAACCGAACCGAACCGACCGATGCCCACCCCTACTTGACTAGAACAATATATATAAGATGATATTCATTCTAAATCAACTCGTTCTGAATCTTGAAATCATGATAACATTACTTTATTTTTATTTTAATTAGAAATAAAAGAAAGAATACATACCACAAAGTTGATATTAACAGCACTGAAGTATTCAGATTCTACTATCACAGTGGCACTATTGACTGTATTGTATTCTTTTGCAGTTCCATGAAATATAATATTTGGGACATTCTTAGGGTCTCCATATAATGTTATGAAAGGCTTTGTCCTCTCAATTGTGACTTTTTCTGTGTAATTTCCACCTCCAATCCAAATAATTACTCTTCTAGTATTCCCTGCTGGAATGCTATTGATGGCTTCTGTCAGTGTCTTGAAATCGCCACTTCCATCTGTCCTCACCTGTAGTTAGGTAAATTCAGAATTTAGAGTGGTAAATTTTAAATTCTATTAGAATTGACTTTTTTACACATATAATTAATAAATAACTTTGTCTTATTAATAAGATCATCACATATTTAGACATGATATCATAGGAGAAAATTTTTTTGAGTTCAAACCTCACCAACACCCTTTATTAGAGAAAGAATTTTTTCGAGCATGCACGTGAGGCAGATAAGTGTGGTAATAAAGTATATAAAAATTGTTCGGACATAAGGGGCGTGTTGATATATAATTAAATAAATAAAAGTATTACGGATATAGGCTCTCATTTATATACCAGAAAAATACATGATTAAAAATCATATGTGTCAGAGGTTATGGTTTTATGTCCCCCTTTATGTACAAGTTGTTTGTATCGATATACAAAGTAGGGGATAATGTTAAACTCATCACAATAGACGATATAGTTTTGGTGAATGGATCAAACACAAAAAGAAAATAAGAAAAACAAGCAAATATTTTTATTATGAATTAATCTATGAGAAAAAGAAATATGGTTGCGCACTTTAACATGTATATTATTGCACGCACAAGTCCATGATCAAATTTAATCGTCACCTATTATTAAATCAACGTACTTCGTCCTTAAAAATACCAGTTCCGCATGTGGAAGGCATCTTGAAGATTATAATATAAAATAAAACAATAAAATCTAAAATTCTCTCATAATTTAAATATTTAGATAAAACGTTCACAAGTTTCGACACAAATATGTGTAAAAAGAATAACCTTAATAATAGTTTTATTAGCCTCAGCAGCTATAAGGGCAGGATCCAAAGTGTCTTTTCTTGCATCTAATGGCTTAACATTTGCTTCAAACCAA
The DNA here is from genome assembly GCF_002878395.1 of Capsicum annuum. Classification (NCBI taxonomy): domain Eukaryota; kingdom Viridiplantae; phylum Streptophyta; class Magnoliopsida; order Solanales; family Solanaceae; genus Capsicum; species Capsicum annuum. Next base: position 161,790 of record NW_025814925.1, on the reverse strand, counting down.
CTATTTAATTGTGATTTATCAGCTGGTATTGGGACTAAGTCATCACAAAATACTCCAATAATATTGAAAATAATAATAGTTATAATAATTGTCTCCACAACAAATATAATGTTTTTTCCAGCCATATTTTTTTTTGGTTTCTTGAAATGGAAAGTGGGTTTGGTTTTATTTTCTAAATTTGTTTAACAAGAGAAACTAGAGGTAGCACTCAAATTTGAATAAATAAATAACTTGATTGCGTAAATATATTTTTACACTATCAATATATATATATATATAGAATTAGAACGCAAGTGCTCGTAACCAAATTGTTATAAATTATAACAACCTTAAATAAAAACCATCTATTAACGTAGTACTCGTATTGCCTTCCAATACTTACCTATTAGCAAAACAAACCATGCAAAAAATTTCAAGAATTCAATAATATCCCATCATCCATATGCCCCTTTTTAGTGTTACCACATAGTTATTTTCTCTTTCCTTTATCTCTAAATTATCTCCCACTAATTTTAATTTAATATCTACCTCTAATTCCTCTTTCTTACTCTATAAATATCCACACTTAGTAAATTTGTATAGTAAAAATTAATAAAAACGTCAATTTCAATTCAAGAAATTAATCAAAAAAATGTCTAGACAAAACACAATTTTTGCTATTGAAACTATTGTTTTAACCATTCTTATTTTCATCCCCAGAGTTTTTTCTGATGATTTGGTACCAATTCCAGCTGATAAATCACAATTAAATAGTTGGTTTGATGCCAATGTTAAGCCAATAGATACAAGAAAGGGCACTTTGGACCCTGCCCTTGTAGCTGCTGAGGCTAATAAAACTATCATTAAGGTGACTTTTTACATATATTTTTTTAAATTTCTTTCCTCTTAGCTTATTCATAAATAAAGGGTAAGGTTGCGTACGGACCATCCTCTCCAAATTTTACTTGTAAAATTATACCGCATTGTTGTTGTTGTAGATTATTCATAAACATATTTCATGCTTCCATATTGCATTTTCGTCGATTGTTCCTTTCTGGATAGTTGTTTAGCAAATGGTCAATTCTCTTATTTCTGTTGAAATTTACCAAATTTAAGGTTGCGTTCTACATATTTTTTTTGAGTAAACTAAAAATCTTATGAGAAAATATTAGTCATGATACTTTAGACAACGTACAATCTAATATTTTGCCGGTCCAGGGGCTACATTTGCACGACGAATTTAAAAAAAGTAGGGACAAAATCTAAATAGTGGATTAAAAAATGGTCATTTAACGTAAATCTGTGATAGTTTCATTTTAGTTATTAAAAAAGACAGGCATTTTTATATATTTAAAAAATTAGTTTTAACCTTTCTGCTTTACCTTAATGACATGATTTGATCACTATATAAATGTTAATGTTAAGATAGAAATTTTATTTTTTTTCCTTTCTAAACTTCATGCACATTCAAACATAAACAACAACAAACCCATTGTACTCCCACATGCATTCAAACATCTTCAAGTAAAATAAAACGAAGAGAGAGTACTAGCTCTTTATTGTATTTTTTTTTCCGTATGATATAAATCAATATTTTTGTAAGAGTTTTCAATTTGAGATTAATGCCAACTTTAGTAGAATTTAAATTTACTGATTCTAAATTTTGAATTTACGTTTGAACGTTGAAGGTGAGGGTAGATGGAAGTGGTGATTTCAAGACACTAACAGAAGCCATTAACAGCATCCCAGCAGGGAATACAAGAAGAGTGATTATTTGGATTGGAGGTGGAAATTACACAGAAAAAGTCAAAATTGAAAGGTCAAAACCTTTCATAACATTATATGGAGACCCTAAAAATGTCCCAAATCTTATATTTCATGGAACTGCAAAAGAATATAACACTGTTGAAAGTGCCACATTGATTGTTGAATCTGAATACTTCAGTGCTGTTAATATCAACTTTGTGGTAAGTATTCTTGCTTCATTAGAAGAGAATTCAGGATCTAAAGTCAGCAGATTCATAATGAACATAATTTGAGTTGAGAACAATGAGTGCGCCGAAGATAAGAATTTGTGTTAGATTTCACCATTCTCTGAATGAGATCACAGGCTATGAGAGTTAGCTTGTTAGCAGAAATGAATAATTGGAGAGGAAAGTTTTGATGTATTATTCTGAAAACTGAAACTTTACATCAAAGAGTACATGTATATATACACCTTCTAGTTAGCTAACTAAATCACTCTAACTGCCTAGCTTGACAGCTGTCACCAACTACCTGAATAAAATATCTTTTAACAAACTTCCTAATGCTAATTACACGATGATCCTTGCGCAGCTATGTAATTCCATCTTTAATACTCCCCCTTAAACTATGAGTGCAAAGATATTGTGCACTCCTAGTTTGTATAACAATGTCTGATGCTGTGACTTAGCTAGTCCCTTTGTAAGTATATCTGCAAATTGCTCCTTGGTTGATATATATTTGGTTTCCACTTTCCCTGGTTGTATTTTCTCCCTGATAAAGTGACAATCAAGTTCTATGTGCTTGGTTCTTTTATGAAACACTGGGTTAGCAGCTATTTGCATAGCCGATCTGTTGTCACAATAGATAGTGACAGGAATATCTATATCAACTTTCAATGCTCTAAGTAGTTCTATTATCCAGACCACCTCAGCTATATAGTTTGACATGCTCCTGTATTCTGCCTCAGTTGAGCTCCTTAACACCACCCCTTGCTTCTTTGATTTCCATGAAATTAGAGAATCTCCTAGTTTAACTAGAAAACCAGATACAAATTTTCTTGTGTTTGGGCATGATGCCCAATTAGCATCACAAAATACAGTGAGTTTCTTATATATAAATAGTATGACAAATCCAGCCTATTTTTTACATATCTCACAACCTTTAAAGCAGCATTCCAGTGAGATTTCTTAGGTTGATTTAGAAATTGGCTCAATGTCTAGACAAAAAATGATATATCTGGTCTGGTAATAGTTAGATACAAAGAGTTTACCAATCAACCTCCTATACTTTCCAATATCTGTCAACAGTGGATCATCACTATTTTTGTTAACACATCATCGTATTCTTTGGTGGTAAGCTTTGTGTTAGGATCCAATGGAGTAGATACTGGTTTAGCTGCACTTAAACTAGTTTCTGAAATGATCTCCAATGAGTACTTCCTCTGATGCATAACAATGCCCTTCTCTGATCTAGAAAACTCAATGCCCAAGAAATATCTAAGTTCTCCCAAATCTTTGATCTTAAAGATCTTGTGAAGAACTACTTTAGTATTATTGATGCTAGTAAGATCATTCCCTGTGATTTAAATATCATCCACATAGACTAAAAGTATAATAAGAGCTGATCCAACCTTTTTAGTAAATAGTGAATAGTCCAACTGACTTTGAATAAAACCAAGGTTGATCAGTGCTGTAGTGAGTTTCACATTCCATTCTCTAGGGGCTTGTTTCAATCCATAAAGAGATTTGATGAGCCTGCACACTGGTTTCTCCCTCTGCTCAGCAAATCTTGTTGGAGCTTGAAATTCAGGAGGTAACTCCATATACACCTCATCATGGAGATCACCTTGAAGAAAGGCATTTGAGACATCTATTTGATGTACATGCCAATTGTTATCTGCAACAATTGCAAGGACTGACCTCACTGTAACTATCTTTAATACAAGAGAGAAGGTTTTCTGGTAGTCAAGACCTTCTTTCTGACTGAAACCTTTTACCACAAGTCTGGCTTTAAATCTCTCAATTGAACCATTATTGTTGTACTTGATTTTAAAGATTCACTTACAACCAACAACAGATCTACCAGCAAGTAAAGAAATAATTCTCCAGGTGTTATTTTCTTCTAGAGCTGAAATCTCAACCTTCATGGTAGATATCTATCTACGATCTAAACAAGCTGCCTTATAAGAAGTTGGTTTAATCTCATTTGATGTTATTGCAATAAAGGATTGATAGGCAGGAGAGAGATGTGCATAAGAAATAAACTCATCAATAGAGTAAGGTTTTGTGGAATGATCTGAGGCAATGACATAGTCCTTTTGCCAAATAGGTGGTCTTCTATCCCTTTGGGACTATCTAGTAGGAAGAACCATATCAAGAATGATGGGTGGAACAACTTGAGGAGCTGGAACCTGAGGTAATGATGGAGAAATCTCATCTGTCACTGGAGTAAGGATTGGTGGATCTTGAGGTATAAACATATTATCATCAGATTCAAAAGTAGAGAATAGGTGCCAAGAGGTAGAAAATGGTTGAGAGAAAGGGAACACATGTTCTCTGAAGATGACATCCCGACTGATAAAGAAACATTTATCTAGCAAATTATATAAGATGTATCCTTTGAAGGACTGACTATAGCCCATATGAACTGCTGGCACACCCCCTGGTTGAAACTTATCACCTCTAGGAATGGATGTTGTAAAACAAAGACAACTAATGACTCTGAGATATTAGAAAGAAGGCTTGACTTTGTGAAATACCTCATAGGGAGATAGACCTTTCAACACAGGAGAGGGTAATCTATTTATGATATAGGCAGCAGTTAAGACACAGTGTCTCCAAAATCTGAGAGGAATATGACCCTGAAATCTAGTTGCTCTAGCCACCTCCAATATGTGTCTATGCTTTCTTTCAGCAACTCTATTCTGTTGTGGAGTATGAATACAGGTTCTTTGATGGACAATCTCTAAGGACTTAAACAATTTACTATATTCATGATTTACAAATTCTGTACCGTTGTCTATTCTAATGATATGAACACAAGCTCCAAACTGAGTTTTGATCAAGATAAGAAAATCTTGAAGAACAACAAGAACATCACTTTTCAATTTGATTAGAAAAAGCCATAATATTCTGGAATAGTCATCAACAAGAGTGACAAAAAGTCTATTTCCATCATGAGTTGGAATTCTACATGGACCCCAAACATCAACATGAAGAAGTAGAAATGGACAAGTGAATCTAGAAGTACTAGAAGGAAATGAAAGTCTAGATTGTTTAGCTAGTGCACACACTGTACAATTATGAATATCTTGTATACTAAATTTAGAGGAAACAGGAAATAGATGAGACAACACAAAAGTGAAAGTGTGACAAAGTCTTTGGTGCCAAATCGTGAGTGGGACTGAGGTAGGATCAATAATATTTCGAACATGTAAAGACTTTGATGTAGTGAAAGGGCCTCTATTGGGAGCTTGAACAGGTAGAAGGTAGAGATCTTTATGCTCTTTACCAATCCCCTTCACCTGTCCACTGTAGAGGTCCTGTAAAATAAAGAAATTAGGAAAGAATAATAACCAACAATGTAAGGCTCTGGTTAGTTGAGAAACTGACAGAAGGTTAAATTTAAAATTAGGGATAAGTAGAACATTATGGAGGGTGGTATCCAAAGAGATGGAACAAGATCCAGTGTGTGTGGCATCAGTAAAAGTACCATTAGGCAATTGCACCTTATTTTGTGAGGGTGCAGTGTTCTTTAGGTTGGTAAGTATATGAGAGTGAGGTGTCATGTGGTTTTTGGCACCAGTGTCCACAATTCACTCAGTTGAGCTATGATCAACCATAAGTGCAGCAACAGAATTACCTATAGAATTCACCTGTGGTGCTGAGTCTGACAGCTTTGCATCTTTGTGAAGAAGATGTAGAATTTGATTGTATTGTTCTTTAGTAAAGCCTCCACCTGTACCTAAACCATACGAGCCATCTTTCTCACAGTCAGCTAAAGTATTATCACTTTCTTTAGAACCAGTGCTAGTACTGCATTCATCGCTTTCAAGTTTGCGACCAAACCTAGAAGTCCATTTCCCTTTATTAAATTTGGAATTTCTCCCATTACTCCCAAATTGATCATGAGTGTCAGCTCTGTGGTAGTGAGGAATGGAGGAAGAAGAGTGTGTGACTGCATTATGAGCAGTGTGAAAGTTACCTTGAGAGTGTCCAGGATGAGTCATATTTCCACCTTCTTCCTAAACCTTGAATCATTACGATAACCGACCAATTTATAACACACATCTCTTGTGTGACCTTTCATCTTGTAATAGTCACAAAAAGAATTATAATATCTATTTTACCTCTGTGCAGACACATTTCAAAGTGATAGCAAAGCAGTAATTTTATTAGTTTCAGTAGGCAATGTGTTTGACGAAATGCTTCTTTGATTTCCCTCTCAATTAACATAGAATACGCTCTATTGACAGAAGGAACAGGAATCATCATCAAAATTTGACCTCGAGCTTGCTCATATGAGTCATTAAGCCCTATTAGAAATTGAAAGAGCTTGAGAAGAAGCATAAAATCAACATAATCATGAGATTTCGGACAATCACAGCTAGGAACTGGTGCAATACTATCAAATTCCACCCATTTTTCTCTCAATTTAGAGAAATACACAGAGATAGTATCAGTACCTTAATGAATAGTTGCGATCTCTTTGTGCAGCTGAAAAACATGAAAACCGTTAATTTTATCAAACCGCTCCTTACGATTATTCCACACAACAGTAGAATAGGATGAGTAAACAATGCTGCTTAGGAGTTCCTTGTAGACACAGTTTGTTATCCATGAGAGAACAATCGCATTGCACCTTTCCCAGAGAGTTGCTAAATTTGAACCATAGTTTTTCTTTTTGTATGTTCCATCGATGAATCCAAGTTTGTTTCGACCTAGAATTGAAATTCGCATCGCACGACTCCACACAGAGTAATTCTCAGATCCAGTAAGTTGTAGAGAAATCAAAACAACACCATAATTATCACTTGGGCTAAAAAACAGAGGATGATTGGGGCATAGATTTTCAAGAAGTGTTGTCGACTGCCATTGCTAGGGCTCTCAATTTCGAAGCTTGTGAAATATGAAACAGAATCAATGAATCACCAAAGGTGATCGTGTGGCTCTGATACCATGTTAGATTTCACCATTGTTAGGCTCTGAATGAGATCACAGGCTATAAGAGTTAGCTTGTTAGCAAAAATGAATAAGTAGAGAGGAAAGTTTTGATGTATTATTCTGAAAACTGAAACTTTACATCAAAGAGTACATGTATATATACACCTTCTAGTTAGCTAACTAAATTACTCTAACTGCCTAACTTGACAGCTATCACCAAATACCTAAATAAAATATCTTCTAACAAACTTCCTAATGCTAATTACACGATGATCCTTGAGCAGCTATGTAATTCCATCTTCAATAATTTGAGAAGATAAAAGTGTGTTTTCTGATCTCTAATAGATTATATTTTTAGATAAGATTATCACATTAGAACATGTAGGGGTCCTAGGTTCAAGTCTCTGACCTATTATAAAAAAATAAAACATGTTGGGTCCGTACATAAAATATAATTATTTTGGTATGTGGGAGAGTGAGATTTAATTAAGAAAATAAAATTTTGTTCTATCCAGTTTAAACTCTTAAATAAGATAGTAATGTGATTCAAGAAGTTGGACCCACCACCCCATCCCACCCTAAAAGGGATAGACAATTTGCTAAAGCAAAAGGTGCTATTACGAAATTGGTTATCAAAGAGGAAAAAATCGGCCATATTAAAATTACTTTCTAAGAAATATAGTTTAATATCTAAAACTGTTCAACAATAATCGAACAAGTGGAAGATATTGGTTTGAAGCAGAAAATTTTGAGTAGAACAAAATTTAAACCTTGACTAGCTAAGCATGTTAGAATAAGAAGAATAGTTATAAACCCTATAGACCATCCCTATAGAGCCCCAATTGGTAGGAAAAAAAAAAAAATTCCTTGATTCGTTAGGTCTTCCAATATCAATAGTTTTTTTTTGGGCATAATGTTAAGTCTAATATATTTGATTCTTTATATAATTTTTGTGATTAGAATTCTGCACCACGACCAGATGGGAAAAGGGAATTGGCCCAAGCAGCAGCACTGAGGACAGGAGGAGATAAAGCATCATTGTATAACTGTAAAATGTTTGGATTTCAAGATACATTTTGTGATGATAGTGGCAAACATTTCTTTAAAGATTGTTATATTGAAGGCACTGTTGATTTCATCTTTGGCAATGGCAAATCCTTATATCTGGTAAACGAAAAATCAATTCTTTTTAATCTTTATTCATAATCCTTTTTTAATTGCTTAAGATCGATTCATAATTTAAACTTGATTTTTAGATAAGGATGACAAAATTAGCTCATGCAAATATGACTTGTCCAATTTGTTCAATTCTGAGCGAATGAATGACTCACTCATTTATTTACTCAATCTATTTTGACTCGTACGATTCAGCTCAACCAAAAGTTGGTGCTGATTTGGATTAAATAAATTACTTAAACAAATTCATGAAAATTCCAGACTCCACTTTGTGGTAATGTACTAGATTTGTTGTTGTTAAATTGATCCATGAAAAACTTTTTTTTTTTTCGATATGTTATTTGATCTTAATAATGAAAAGAAAATATTAGTCTTTGATAATTAAACAAACTATAAGAAGACTAAAAAAGAAAATTGGTAACTGAGTTGGGTGTATTGGGATATAACCTTTGTTCAACCTACTTGAGCCAACCTACTTGACCCAACTCATTTCAGCATGAATTAGCTTTGAGCCTATCTTTTATTAAATCAACTTATTTCACCCGTTCAAATTCAACTTAACATAACCTGATCATTTGAAGAACATACTTAATGAAATATTCTTTTATTCTATATTTTTTTTTGGAAAATACAGAACACAGAGTTACATGTAATTCCAGGGGATCCAATGGCAATGATAACAGCACATGCAAGGGGTGAAGCAAATGTAGATAGTGGATATTCATTTGTGCATTGTATGGTTACTGGTACTGGAAAAACTGCATACTTGGGAAGGGCATGGAAGCCTTTCTCTAGAGTTGTTTTTTCATATACTGATATGACTGATGTTGTTCACCCTGAAGGATGGTCTGATAATGGAAAACCCGAAAACGACAAGTAAGTCACTATCAACATATAAAATTAAATTAAATTTATTTTTTTATTGTTGGATTTTCTTGCATTCAGCAAGTATAGACTACAAAATGAAATATATATATAAAAATTAGTTATCAATATCATTGTTAATCTGTAACTAAATTGCTCTTACATACCTTTTTCTTTTTGGATAGTATGTACATGTCGATAAATAGAATCTTTGACGAACTTTATATTTAAGCTACAAAATTTATCTAGTGTCACCAACTCTTCTTTTTTCAGTACTATATATGACAAACAAATTAAAAAAAAGTTTGTAAGTGTAATATCTGTTACTAAATTGCTCTTACATACCTTTTTCTTTTTGGATAGTATGTACATGTCGATAAATAGAATCTTTGACGAACTTTATATTTAAGCTACAAAATTTATCTAGTGTCACCAACTCTTCTTTTTTCAGTACTATATATGACAAACAAATTAAAAAAAAGTTTGTAAGTGTAATATGCTCATATTGGTATTTCGGCCTCTATCTAAATTTATGTGATGTGTGTTTTATTTTAATATGTTCTACAAAAATAATATATTTTCATATTTAAAAATACTTTAATTTAAAACTTCTATGTTATTCTTAATAAAACAGTTGTATTCACATAAATATCTATTATTTATTTTAGATCATGAATAAAAAAAACTCTTTTGCTTTCAAATTCCATACTCAATATAAGTGCATCTATTTTTTTTTTAATACTATCAACACATAAAATGTAAATTATTATTATTTACAGATCAATATATTACGGGGAATATAACTGCAAAGGAGCAGGAGCAGCAATGGATCATAGAGTTGGATATGTGAAGAAATTAAGTGATGCAGAGGCAAAGCCTTTTATTTCCCTTGCCTATATTGAAGGCTCCAAGTGGCTCCTTCCTCCTGTGGCACTTTAAATTTTTGAAAACTAAAAGCACATATAATTAATGGTCCTAGCAATTTTTTGAGTTTATTTTCTTAATTTCTCAATTTTTGATGTAGCCCATCCCAATTAATATGGGATTGTGGTATAGTTTTGTTGTTTTCAATTTTTGGACCGGGCAGAGGCAGCTGATCTTGACTAGTTTGAGATAGAGATTTAGTTATTATTTTTATTCTTTGATGTAATTTTTTCAACTATCACGTAAAGAAAGTCAAGGTTTAGAAGTAAAGATAAAGTTCAACTGTTTTACATTTCTTTCTCCTCGTTGTGAAGTTATACCGTGAACACTGTTAGAACAATAATGATAATTATACAAGAAATTTAAAATAAAATTTGCTTGGCTTAGAGGCATGATAATACGCTTCTTGAAGATAGTTGGAGTTTCTCCCACGAGCAAACGGAAGAACAAGTGACAACTCTATCTTCGGGATTCAACTAAGCCACAAAACAAGTAGCATTCAAGAATGTTGCTCTTCTATTCTTGAATTGGTGATTTCACCATTTGATCAATGTCTCTCTAGTGTTTTCAAGGGGAAAGTCGTTTTGAGTGCTTGTCTTTTCAAACCAAAGAAAGCACTATTTATAGGATGAAAGTTTCATGCATGAGAAACATATTAATTAAGTAATAGTTAATAGGTTCATGTATGTTTTAAAATAAAAAATGTCATTCTTTTACGAACCTATAACGTAAAAGTTAATGAATAATGAATTTGTCAAATACATTTTCTTTGTAACTTAAAACTTATAAATAATGAATTTATCAAATTCATTTTCTTTGTAACTCAAAACTTTAAGTGATGCATTTGTTTCAAAACTAATTGAAACAGAACTCTTAAAAAATCTTTAACCGATGTATTTGTTTCAAAATTTATTGAAACATAAAATCAACATACACTGTCTATATACGACATATTCTCTAAGGCCATATGTCCGTAGATGCAAGATTCTTCAAAAAAAAAAAAAAGAAAAAAAGACAAACTAACTCAGAGAACTGGAGGCTAGGATCTTGGCTATATACCTTTTACAAGCTATTTGTATTAGTTGACTAAGTACAACTAATGGGCTTATGAAATATCAGTCATTAACAAGAATGCTAACAGAATGAACAGTAGCTATAACTAACTATATGAATAAATGGTAAAAATGGAATGCACAGTAAATTATTTTTTGAATAAACTTTAACTACAAGCTATTAATTCCTTTTAAGAGCTTGTTTATTTTTCTTGATCTTGCATCAACACCCTCGGTTGAAAAACATCATTGTCCTCAAGGATGGAAATGAGGAAACCTAGTTGCAACTCATTAAGATACTCTCAAGTAGCCTGATCATCTACATCAATGTCTAACCATTTGACAAGAACTTGGAAAACTGCCTTATTACCCCTCTTGACCATTCTTCTATCCAACACAACTTCAGGTGAGGGTCAATAGGGACTGGACATGTGTATAAATGGAGGCATCTTTTCAATTGTGAAACATGGAAGATATGATGGATAAGAACATCAATAGACAGCAATAATAATTTGTAAGCCACCTTAACAACCCTACCTAGAACTAAATGAGGGCCAAAATATTTAGCCGCCAGCTTGTTGAATTGCTTGGAGGACACGGAGACTTGCCTTTAGGTTAACACTTCAAATAGATCCAGTCACCCTTCATGAATTATTTATCTTTTTTTTTTATACATATCACTTATACTTTGGTGAGATCTGAAAAAGTGGAATTTGAACAACTCAATAATGGCTTCCCTTGCTTCTAAGACCTATCAATTATTTTTAGTTGAGCTTCACCAGCTAGATAGGGCAAATGTATAGGATTTTTTGACAATACAAAAGCACATAAGGGGAGCATCTGGTCGCAGTATGGTAGGTAGTATTATACCACTATTCAGCAAAGGGTAAATAAAAAACCCATTCGTGAGAGTTATTTGTGCAAAACCATATGAGGCATGTCTGCAATGTTCTATTCAAAACCTCTATTTGCCCATCAGTTTGAGGCTGGTAAGCAGTAAAGTGATGTAATTTAACACCCTAGAGCTGGAAAAGGTCTTGCCCAAAAGAACTCAAAAACACTAGATCCCTGTCCCTAACCAAAGCAGAAGGCATACCGTGAAGCTTAAAGATATTACCGAAGAAAACTTGAGCCACTATTTGAGTTGTATAAGGGTGTTGTAACCCTATAAGGTGGCCATACTTACTCAATTTGTCCACCACCACCAAGATAACATCTTTACCTTTAAACTTAGGTAATCCTTTTATAAAATCCAAGTTGATATCTATCCATACCCCATATGGAATAGGTAAAGGTTGAATAAGTCCAGGATAGGCAGACACATTGTATTTGTGTCTTTGACAAATAGCACACTTGCTAATGAAAAGTCTGATATCTTGAAATATAGATTTCTAGTAAAATTGAGATTGCATTCTTCTGATGGTAGCATCCATTCTTGAATAACCTCCCCTAGGAGTTGAATGCCACAATTAAATGATATTTTGCCTAAGTTGTACATCAGCTTCTACAACCAATTTGCCCTTCCATCTTAGTTGATAGTTGATCCATGTATAGGATTTTTGGGGATGAAGCTGCAATTTAGTAATCAGCCGTTTTATTATAGGATCAATAACCCAATACTGTTTAGTTTAAGCAAGTAAGGTATTATGAGGATTTAATAGGGATATAACTAGTAACTCAGCCGTTTGATTCCTGGAAAAGCATCAGCTGCCTTGTTGCCATGCCCCTTTTTGTATTGAATCGAAAAATCAAAAGCTATCAATTTATAGATGTCAACAACCTGAAATTCAGTATGAATGTTCTGATCAAACAAATATTTCAAGGCTTTTTGGTCAGTTCTAACTATCAAGTAATTGCTCAACAAGTAATCAGACCACTTAGGCAATAAAAGTATAAGAGCCAATAATTCTCTATCATACACACAGTCTTATGTTTATGAGCCAAAGATTTACTGATATAGGATATTGGATGACCTTGTTGCATCAAGAGAACACCAATACATATCCCACTTGCATCAGTATCAATAATAAACATATCACTATAGTTAATTAAGGCCAAAACTGGAGCAGTGACCAGTGCTTCTTTAAGCTTCTCAAATGCAGTAGTAGTTTTATCATTCCAAGTAAGGTAATATTTTTTCAATAGATCATTAAGAGGTTTTGTAATGACACAAAAGCCTCTAATAAATCTCTTGTAGTACTCTGCTAGGCTAAGAAACCCTCTTAATTATTTCACAGTGGTAGGTATCAACCAAGATTTAAAAACTTTAATTTTCTTAAGTCCAGTGGCTACACCATCAACACTAATAAAATGCCCTAAATGCTCTACTTCAGGCACCACAAAGCCACACTTATACCCCTTAGCATATAACTGATGATGATGCATGATGTCAAACACAACCTTCAAGTGCAGTATATGAGTTGGCATATCCTTGCAATATATCAGCATATCGTCTAAGAAGACCAAAAGTAATTTCCTTAATACTGGTTTGAAAGCAATATTTATGAGATACTGGAAGGAAAAAGGTGCATTAGTTAGCCCAAAAGGCATAACCAAAAACTCATATTACCCTTCATGAGTTTTAAATGTTGTTTTGTGTACATCTGCTTGTTCCATTCTTACCTGATGATATCTGGCCCTACGGTCAATCTCAGAGAACACTTCAGCTTGTCCCAACTCATCCAACAAGTTTTCTATTATGGGAATTAGAAACTTATTGTTCTGTAACACCCTGATAATTCAAGTTAAGATTAGACCATGCTTCAAGAATATATAAAGTCAAATATCATTATTTGGTAGTATGGGAAATGATTTATATATGTCTTAAGGCCACAAGTAACTCCTATCTCATAGCCAAATTGAAACATTTCTTATCGGTGATTTTCTTGCAAAGAATCTCCCTATAGACAACTTCAAACGATCATAACTCCTAGTTATGAAGTATTTTTAATATCAAGACCCAACAAATGAAAGGTCTTTGAGGCTTCTTTCCAACGCATTCAGTTTTGCCTTAATCCAATTCCGTAGCTAAGAGTTATGGTCATTTTAGTGAAGCACTATTCAACAATGAGATAGTACGAACGTAACCAAGATCGTGGTTAGATTTTACATACAATCCATTCATTTGCATGAAATAGCCTAAAAAATTTGAAAGTTGATAAATATACCTCCCAACCACGAAAGGGTACCACAATCTTGACGAGAAACCACGATCTTAGGCAGGGTTTTGGCTCCTAAGTTTATCCGAGTTAAGAATTCCAACCTACAAACCAAGGTACAATCGTGGGCGTTGACACCTAATTTTTGCCCTCCACCAAGTTTAATTTTGAGTTTCTTCGATTTTAAATAAAATTATAATATTTATTTTATTCAAATAAAAACTTTCCAAAATATTTATCTGGGTAATTTTGTCATTTTAAGTAATGATTATGTATTTTTATATTCGTATATATGAAATCGTATAATTTTGTTACTTAAATAATTATTTTACGAAAATTAAATTTTAATCAAGGTTTATCTTGAAAATTGATACAAATGGTTAAAACCTTGATGTGATGTCAAAATTATTCATTTTAGAAAAATATTTGTTTGATTTTATTGAATCAAGAAGTTTGGGATCGAATTAGTTGTTAATATATTTCAAATTATGTTTAAATTTAGTCAATTTTTAAATTGGACCTTAATTAAAATCAATTCGACTATAATTACAATACAATTGGTTAATTGAATTTTGATTAGGCTAAAATTTAAATATAACTATTTAAATTTTTAGTCACTAGCTATATAATAAATAGCCTAAAACCAATTTTCCTTTCAATTACAAACACAGCAGCCAAAAATCAGCCCACAAGCCAAACACCTCACCAGCCCAAGCTCATTTTTCTCCTTTTCTCTACAAAACAATAACAACAACTTCACCCAACACAAAGACCCGGATCTTAGTAGCCCAAAAGTACCCACCGACCTGGCCCAATTCCCCTTCTCCCTTTCTCTTAATCAACGTATAACAACAATAATATTGCATACAACTGCATCAACTCCAACGTACAACAGACACAATGGCAAAACATCGACAACAACACCCAATAACAATGGCTAATTCCAATGACTCGACCCGCGATGCAACAACTCAACCTTTTTGTAATTTTGAAATTCAAATTCGTAAGAAATAGTACGAAGTCCAGCTCACACCTTTATCCTTTAAGAAAATTTTTCTGAAAATACCGATATTACCCTTGAAGTTACTCCATTCCACATCGACCGGCCTCAAAAAGTTGATCCCAAAACACTCCGATAAGTACCACTACTGTTTTCATTTAAAAAAGGTTGGAGAGGTTGGATAGCGAAAATCCCCAAAAAGTGTGGGATTTTGCTATCCGAATAAGGATTTTGGTACCAAGAAATTTGATAAGACTCATTTGAGCTCGAATATCTAGGCTAAGAATCCAAGTTCATTTAGGTGGTGGCAAGAATTTCGACGAACTTAAAGTTCTGATTTACTGTCCCAAAAGAGGTAATCAGCTCATTCACTTCATTTTTGTTCTTTGATTGCTTCTGTTTCATTTCCTTTGTTCTGCGATTATTAAGACTGGTCTTGCCTGATTTTTGTTATGTGGATAAGGAGCATGTTTATAACGACGTAATTTTAAATAGTTCTATGATTGACTCTGGTAAACTGTAATCCTTTCCATTGTCCTGATAGATTAGTTCAAGTTGTTTTGACGATTATACTTGAATTTGCCCGAGACATCCTTGTTTGCTCAAAATATTTGTTCGTGGCTTGAAAAAAAAATGAGTGAGACAAATTTAGGCCGTGATTTTGGTTTAGTTTATAACAAATATGAGTGAGTATGCAACAATGGTTTTAAAAAGTATTATTTGGGATTGAAGTTTATTTCATCAAGGTCGTCATTCCGATTCTTATTTGGCACCAATGAAACAAATTTGAACTTGTTGCCTATCCGTCATTGCCCCTGTTTCGCTTGCTTTAATGTTTGTCTACTTGAAGATGACATTGTAATGTGGCCTTTTGTTTGTTTCTTAGATTCACACTTGGTCAAACAAAGTTGCTACCAAGCACTTGCAAGATCATTTGTTAGCTTTGTCAAATTTGGTTGGCAAAGTAGTGTGTTGATGTCATTGATGATATCAACGTAGGTTTGTTTTGTGCCTATAAATAGAGGCATTTCCACCCTCTTTGAAATATACCATTTAGAGAAGAACACCAACATTTGAAGATGATTTAGTTGTGTTTGTTTTCTTCTTTGTAGAGAGTATTTGTAAGAGAGTTTTATTGAGAAATACTTTGAGTGAACCTCTTCTTTGGAGTGATCTTTGTGAGGTTATTCTTTTGGGTATTTGGGCTATTAGAGTATTTAATTACTCTAATTTTGTACTCTCTTTTGTATCTTTGTACTCTTTTTGTTTCATTGGTGTTTAGTGAAGTTGCTTCTCTTTTGGTTGTGGACGTAGGTCAAGTTGACCGAACCATGTTAAATTTGTGCCTCCTTTATTTTCTCAACTTATCGTTATTATCGTTTTGTTATCGTCTTCAAACGATTACTTTGTTTAATTTCGCACTATCCGGGATTCTCGATCCTAACAGACATGATGAGGTTGTGTGTATAAAATTTGATCACCTATTGTCATTCATCAGCTTTGAAATAAGTGGCATTTCAAGCGCGCAACATTGATTGTGATTAGTTTTGTGTCTAAACTAATACATCTGTGTTTTGTTGTCAAAATTCATAAATCTGGTGAAGTTTCAACTAGCATAAGTGTAGTTTAAACTAGAATGATTCCTTCATCTGTTTGTTTACTTGGTTAAAGCATCCTCGTAATAATCTCCTTTATGTTTCCAAGACATTCGACCTATTTGTCTTGACAGATTTTCTTTGCTCTTTAGTCAATGCACTTTAAATATAAAATGTCTTTTTCAATAAATGATTCATAATCTGATTTTGGTATGAGTTGGTAAGGTAGTAATGCTCAGATTTAAGATAGTCATCCTTGTACACGTTTGTTTTGTCTAAGCTATGTAAGCATGAGTTCATCTTTCTAGATTGATTTAGTTAAAATGCATTACTACAAATATGATAATGAAGGTGTGTTTTGGCCATCGACTTCCTGGTTCCTATGCCTTGTTAATCATTTTCCAAAAACCTTCGTTTGACCTCATTTTCATTAGGAAATATTGCAAAATCTTGATGTGATTTAAAGTGATTGTTGGCCTCTTTCTTGCTTGCATTATTTTGTAAGAATGAGTACTAACTATTATTTCTCCTTTCTGGTAATACATGTGAACTATTGGGTCCATTTGGGCCCTCCCATCCTTCGTTCACATTCCCATTGGGCTCGAGTCCAACACATCGAGTCAAGCCTCCACCAGATTCAAAATGGACCAAAGTCAAGATCAAGGCAGTACAAAGATATATAACAAAGTTACATTGTATGCAAAGTTAGGAAGCTGCTATATAAGTTCAAAAGGAGCAAAACTGAGGGAAGGAAACTGATATACAAAGTTGCAAACCGAAATACAGTGTGTCTACAATAAAAACATGAAAATGAGAAGCTGGTATACAACTGAAAAGGGGCTAAAAAATTCACAAAAAGTAGGCCCAAAAATCTGGGCAAATGCTAATGGGCCAAATCAGAGGTCCAAATCTTAACTTCTCTTCTTTAGTTTATTATATAGTGAAGATTATATTTGATTTCTTGGTTGTGATGAACTCTTAAATTTGGCTGAATCAAATTAATTCCCTTTTGAATTGTCATTTCTATTTTATCTTTATATTTTTCTTTCTTTGTAATTCGTCACGTAGTCTAAATTCTTGAATTAATAAAATTAGGCTCTTTATGTTTTCCTTAAGATCAAGCCTTTTAGAAATTGAAATGACATTTTATTTATCAATGTGTTAGCTTAGTTTGTTTTAAGTTAAAGAGAATTCCAATCTTTCTGTTCGAGCCTTACTAATAGATAGTCTTTTATACCCAGAAGTTCAATGTTCCCTTCAACATAAAAAATAGATTTTCCTTATAAAAAATTGAAACCTTTTTATACTTGGCCAAAATTTCACAATTTTTTTATTTTCTTTCTAATTTATTTTATCAAATTGATGAAAGAATTGAGCTCAAGTACATCTTTCCTTTCGAGAGAATTTTTCCTCTATCTAACTAAACTAATTTGCACTTGAATAAAATGAATGCAATGCTTGCAAACGAATTCAAGATTTTACAAAATTAACCATATTTTTTAAAGCTAGTCAAATTATTCAAAATTGTATTTTAGTCAATCATTTTTTAATGGATGCTCTTGAGTGCCTTAAAACCTTCTCTAGGAGTTATTTGAATTTTTACCCTTTTTTTCTAATTTTAAAGATTTGTTTCTATTTTTAAGTCTTTAAAATATCTTTAGTTTTTCTTGATATTTTCTTAAAATATGAAGTGGCAACTTTGTAATTTCTTAAATTATTTTGAACTTTTTTTTAAGGTTTCAAAATAGTTTAAAAAGTCGAAAATAATGTTTTCAAAACCCTTCGATCCTAAAAGAGATAAAACAGAAATTAAATGTTGTCGGCTTGACGCGAATTGTGGCCTAAAGCCAACTTTATGAAGGCCCATAAATTTTGTTGATAAAATTATAAATATGTTTATTTGATTTCTTTTCTTTTTGTTTTATAGTGATGGTGTATATGCCATCTTGTACGTATATTGACTATTCATGTGACTACATGTTAGTGCTTATTATATAGTTTTTGAACTAGATGTTAGTTTTTGAACATCTATGTTTTAAAATATTGCATTAATCTAATCTTATTTAGCTTCAAAAATTAGTCAAATTAACTGTCGGGGCTAAAAGAACACATAAATTGAGATGGAAGAAATATTTATTTGAATAATATCTACTTGTTTCTAAATAAACTCTATAAAATTCCCAAAAAAGAAGCATAAATCTTGTTGTTTTTAAGAAGTAATGATACTAATTGCATAATATATATAATATAATATTAAATATTAATAAAAATATGAGGCCTTTAATTTGGGGGGATCTAAAGCCATGGCTTTAGTTGCTTCCTCCTTGAGCCGGCACTGATAAATTATTTGGGATTTTGTGGATGTCCCGACCCCTATTGTTCAATTTCAAATAAAATGTTGAAAATACGATGGTTTATTGGCACGTTAGGCGTTTGATGACTGTTTGTATTTCCAAACCCAAGTTGTCCACCTGGGAACCTGGTCCAAACCCACTCTAGACACCTAAGATAGAGCGAAAATTAAATTTCTTTTTTTTAGGCATGAGCCTGGGACGACTCAATACTTGAGGGGTTATTGGACCCAGTAGAAAATCGATCCTGCGTCTATTGACCACGAGTCAATCACAGACGAATCATACTTATGTGTTTAAGGAATTCTATGCCAATTAATATAAATTCATTATATTTTGGGGTGGGGGAGGGATCACCTCATTTTCTTTTGTATAGGTATGGATAAACCAATTCCCGTAAGACGATTCAAGGTAACGCTCAAGCCAGATGATTACTTTAAAAGATTGGTAGAAGTATACAAATTACAAATAGATACTGCATATGACGTGAGGTGGACAAAGCTAAGAAGGAGAAAACCAACGAAGGATTGTTTGGATGCTAGAGTTTTCTATTTTATCCCTTGCCGGGACTATTTTTCTCTCATGTTATTTTCCCTTCCTAAAAAAATTATACCTCATTTGTTACTTTATAGGCATTTATGAATGTTTCTATTTTTATCTCCTGCGTGGGACTATTTATTTCTCTTTGTTCAACTATTGTATCTCACTTGCTACTTTGTAGGCATCTATGCTCTCTTGAATATTTTTGATTTTTTTTTTTTTGGATAATGGATTAGTTTTAAAAGACATATACTTCCTTCAAACTTGATAGGCTAACCCTTGGCTCAGAAGGGTACCCAATTAGGATGCACATTAATTACAATATGTTTGCGTGATGTAACTGTTCTTATGTGCTTATATGTTTAGTGTTGATTCGAATCAAAGGCGAATTGATCCAATCTAATTTTTCGTTAGAGCACCTCTAGGCAGAAATATACACCAACTATACCAAAAGTCCAACCAAACATACTTTAAGTCTCCTAAGTCTCTCAGAAAGTCCGCAATCATTCTTAAAAATTCCTAAAGTTATTCCTACCACTTCAGAAAGGTTGACTATGGCCTTAGAAAAAGCCACTATAGGAAGGACCAAGAAGATCAATAAGAGAATTGCTCAAGTTAAGAGACAATTGGTGGAGTTAAACCCAATAGATGATACGCTAAAGATGGAAAGTGATCAAGCGGCTAAGAAGATTGTTGTGGTCAAAAGAAAGACTACCAAAGTCAACCTATTTGATTGAATAAAAAGAGGATGTTGTCATGGAAAGGAATAGGGAATTGGAGGAACAAACAACCCTAATCAAAGCAAAGATCTCTATGTTCGATCAGATGTTGGAAAAAAAAAAGAAAGGCCAGAAAGAAACCTTTCTTTGAGAGATCAAACAACTGGCTATGAAATTTGAAATAGCTATTGGGATAATTGGAGAGATAATAGGAGAAATGAAGGGAAAAATATCAAAAGATGACAACCTCATGCATAAAGGAATATCAATGACCCTCTAAGAATTCATGAATGAAATGAAAGAATGGTGAAAAGATGAAGACGAGACATTCTTGCCTTCAAGGTTCAGGCAAGGAGACGAACAAATCACACTCAAAGAAAGTGCAAGGAACTATATGAGAGAAACAGAAATTGTGAAAGTCTCAAAGATTTATCGAACACTGCAAGCTATGGGAGCTTTGTGGACAATTAAGACTCAAGGTCCACCATGTGACTCTATAGATGAGCATAAGAGATGTGCTTACCATTTTTTTAAAAAAGGTCACACCACAGATGGATGTTGTATGTTGAAATCCAAAATATGTGATCTGATCGACAATGGTAAAATTTTTCACTTGTATGAATCTCACACCATGTTGGAGTGTGATAGGGTAGAATCAGGAGTGTCCATTACTAGTGATCCCGCAATTCATCATTTGTACTTCAAGACTTTTATGGACAACTATGAGGATGTTTAATCCAAGTTGGTCCAAGCAAAGATCCTCCATATAGTCGAGAGAAAAATAATAAAGGATCTACAATATGGAGAAAGGGTGATGACATTTGTCACTATCATAATGGAATCAAAGGACAATGTCACTATCATAATGAAACCAAAGGACATACAATTGAGAAGTGTCAAACTTTTCACTTTGATTTGGAGAACTTTATCAGAATTGGAAAGATTCAATTGGAGTTCGTGCTGGACCATCCATGAAGCAAAAGAAATCTAAAAAAAATTAAAGCATTTTCCACTATTTAGAATCAAGCTTTAAATGTAGCGAGATTTGTTTCCTTGTATTTACTTCCCCCTAATGTAATGAAGTCTAGTGAATGAAAATGAAAAAAATTCTCTTTTTTTTAATTTTCTAACTGCGTAGGGCCTGATTCCTCCCCTGTGAGATACATAGGCAGCCTTTCAGCCACCCCCTATCTTTAAAAGCTCTGTTGTCCCGCCTTTGTGAAAGAAGATATAAGTCTGGGAAAAGAAGAGTTGGACCTTCCTGATAAATTCTACTTATCTATATCAATGAGCAAAATCCTATTCATTGAATTTTTTGAGTCATCATTACCCTATGGATCAATTCGCATGATAGGAGAAACAACTTTATGTATTTACTTTCTACCTTATCATCTTGCATTAGTTATTACTAATAGAGTATAACACGTTAGCCTTTGAGTTGTTTTTACTTTACCGGTAATAGAAACTACTCTGTGTTGGCATAAAATGATAAAATATCCCTACTCCACTAGATCAAAGTGAGTAAAGATTCCTCTCTTGATTATAGCTTTGTTACAAGAAAGTAAAAATAACTAGTAGTAAAATTAGACTCTACTAGTCATTTTTCAAAACCTATAAGCAATGGTCTCGAGGATGGAATAGGAAAAAGTGTGATGCTATCATCGAAGAATTTTTCAAGATATCCAGAATCAAGGAAGATGAACTATAGAAAAAAGTTATGGAACTGGACTTTCACTCCACTTATTACTTCCTGGTAAAAATGGTAGATGGAAAAATGAAATTTAATTTTCTACAAAGTCGGCGGTACTATGGATAAGGCTCGATACCTACCTTTTAAGTTTATTTGCTTCTCTTTTGCTTTTTATACTTTTAAAAATGGCGTAGACCCATACTCCTACTGGTCATATCTAGAGTTTGTAAATATTTTCTCAAAACTTGACATAAGCCTCTCCTATTGAAAAAATCTTTACTGTTTATTTTTTTATCTACTTGATATTATCAAACTTGTTTGATATTTGATAAAAGTAATAAACATCTAAAACCAGTCAATGTCATGTAATGTCAAGAGAAAAATGAGAAAATCAAGAAAGATAATGATGAATATGAGACAATGATCTTAGAACATTCAACAGAAGAACCAAAGAGTTTGAGAATCCAGAAAGTCCTAACCTTAAAGAACCTGTGGTGGTTAACCAGGGAGGCAATGATCAAGTTAAGAGAACCAGGGTCAATGTCTATCTAGAAAAACCAAGCAAGAAGGAACCTTATCAATTCTCTCAAAGAAAAGTGGACAGTTGATCCATCCTTTAATCAAGACAAACGCAATGAAAGCAGGTCATTCATAAAGTGTAATGCATATATGCCTTAATTCTATCCTAGTGGGATGGATAAGAGTATCCAAGGCTAGTTAACCCTAAAGATGGGTCTTAGTACAAACTATGTCTGACATGAATTTCCAAGAAAGGGATACATAGGCGGCCTATGTTAGATTCGGTCAACCCCTTAAGAGAATTTACCTTTTTTTTTAATTTATGAACTACGTGATGACCTGAATTCCCAAAAAGGGATACATAAGTAGCCTATGTCGGCTTCGGTCAATCCATTAGATTTTTCTATACATCCCTAACATAGCTTGAAATAAATTTGACCTGATTCCTGCCTCAACGGGATACGTAGGCGCCACAATAGCTCAGTCATATCACCCTAAAAAATGGAAATTGGGCAGAAGTTTTGAGAAGAAATCTCAAAAATACAAAAGAAGAAGATCATCATCCAGCAAAGAGAATTAAGATTAGTAAAAACTTCAAATCTTCTCATGCTGAGATTATCTCAAACGGTATTAATATGGGGCAGAAATTTTGAGGAGGTCCTCAAAATTTCCACTAATATACTGGAGTATATTTAAAATTCCCTAGCCCCAGAAGGTCAAAGTCAAACCTTAGAAATCACTAGCTGTGATAAAGTCTAGATAGACTAGATCTCCAGCTATGACAGAACTTTTGGTCAGACTCTCCAGCAACGGTGATGAGTTTTTGGAAATTCTCCATCAGATGTCGGATATAGACGAGCCTCAAAAGGAAGACATTCGTTGATCTAGCATATGACATGATTGATAGAAATTTTCTAAATACTTCTGCACAAGTTTTTGAAATTAGGTTTTCAAAATCAAGAATATTTTTGAAAATCTATACACATCTTTTTACTTGGTGATTGCCTAAGCATCTATCGGAATGGGGAGTCAGGGCGGAAGTCCAAATATGATGGAGAACCCAAAAGATGGCAAAGAGTGATCCAATGATTGAAGGATCTCAACACAGAGTAGTTTCGCTCAAAACTAACCATTTTTCTGTGGATGCAGGGATAAATACACAAAAATAAAAATCTTTTTCAAATATCCCCAAGCGGAGTAGGAACCACACCAAAGCATATAATGGTCAAGAACTGTATTTTCAGGTAGCCCCAAAGACGGGTTTAATACCCCTTTATTGAGGACCTTTTGAATTATTTATCTCATTTCTTGAGGCGTCTGATAGTCTTTATGAATACTTTATTTAGAATTTTCCTAAAAAATAGTCGCTAACAAAAGAGGCTTTGTGTCTTCTAAATATTTATCTTGTGCACAGGTGCATTCAAAGGAGTCGGCACGATAAATACAACAATTAAAAGGATCACTCAATAGGAGGAAGAGCAGAAAGTCATCATAAAAATTTGCCTTGAAGCAAAGAAAATGGTATTTGAGTAATCCCCATAAAAGGACTTTATTTATTTACTTGCATCCAGTGGATCTGCTATTTAAATATTTCTTCAAAAAAGAGAAGATTAATAACAGACTAAGTCATTCAGATTACAATGCTGAGTATTTGTCATTAAACTATCATAAATTGTGACTGTGGTTGCCATTGAAAGCGACATTGTGTCTACTAACTGTCTATCTTGAGTACAGGTACATGTAGAAAGCAAAAACGCAGACAAATAGACTCAAATGAAATAATTTTCAAATCACTGAAAGAGCTATATCATATCATCTCATCCCCGATAGGGTTACTTTATTTCATTGTCGAAAGGGCTATTTCATTTTATTCCATTATTGAGAGTGCTATTTCATTCCATTGCTGAGAGGGATATTTCTTTTTATTTCATTACCGAGAGGGCCATATCATTTCACTTCATTGCCAAGAAGGTCATCAAGCAATTCAACCAAGTCTCCATAATTTCTCGTCATGCAAGTCGATAAGGTCTGGATTTAGAGGATGCTTTGGATCACCAAATTCATTGACCATGTGAAGATAACATGATCTAGCGTCAAGGATATCTCAGCATTTTATATTTGTAGACCACGCAAAAGATGATGTAACCCATCTTCGAGGATATTTCAATATTTTATGGATTAGCATGCATCAACATATCAAGTTAAAAAACACATGACTCAAAGGGACGTCTTTAAGTCGCTATTTGAAAGCAGACGACATATGATATTTCCTTAAAATTAACTATTCGAGGGTCATCTATAAGTCACATTACTTGAAATAGGATAGCGTGCGAGATTACATATGAGTTGATAGTTCATAGGTCATTCGTAAGCCGTAACAACATCCTAATCAGATAGTGTGCAAGGTTACCCAGAGATCGATAGTTTGAAGGTTATCCATAAGTCGCAACAAATTCTTACCAGAGAATATACGAGATTACCAAATTAATATTTCAAAGGATTTTCTATAAGTCGCGTCATATCTAAGATCGATTATGCACAGGATTACCTGAAGAGTAGCAATTCGAGAAATATCTCTATGTCATATTACATCTAAGGTCAGATGATGTGTAGGAATACCTGAGAGCAAGCGATTCGAGGGATATCTGTAAGTCATCTCTTATCCAAGGTCGGATAATGTGCAGGATTACCCAAAAAGCTAGCAACTCAAAGGATATCTGTAAGTCTCCTCATATCCAACATCAAATGATATGCAAAATTACCCAGAAATTGACAATTTAAGAGAAATCTATAAGTCGTATTGATACGAAAGATGTGCATGACCTACCCGCGGTCATATGTAAAGGATCATTGTCAATAACCGAAGAGGTTATCATTCCACATACAACAAGCATTATAGGTGACCAAAAGGGTTGTTGCATCAGTATAATATTAAGCGGTTGCAGGGACCATTCTACACAAAGTGTCGTTGGTGTCCAAGAGGGCCACCCCACTTTGAAGACATATTCAATTGAGAAAAGAGCTATTTCATTCGACTACCAAGAGGGTTATTGTTTCTATTATTGCAAATTATTGCCCTCTAAATGTGTACATAGGAGGACGCCTTCACTTTTCAGATAAATAATCCACATAGAGATATGGTAAAAGACTATATATCCTTTTGTGAATTATGTTTATTACTAACAATCTTTGTTTGAGATATTGTCGAGAGCACCCGAGAGGATGAAAATCTCAAATAAAAACCACAGGTGCGAATGACTCCAAAAAGGATGCAACACAACATGAAACTTTTCTTAGCAGAAAATCGGGACATAGTCTAGCAAGGAACATCAAACTCTTTAGACATGAGCTAAAGGATGATCGCCATCACCATTAAACTACTCCCCTGTTAGAAGACATGTAGGCACTTTAGGATGTTTCGGTTTCAGCTTCACTTTCAGGATATTTCTAAACTTATACCGAGGGTAACCTTCTTTTTATTCAAATTCGAGAGATAACACACTTAGAGTTTTGGAAATTATGTTTGGGTAAAATCTTACCTATGGATGTAAAGAGCCCCACATTCATGGTTAAGAGGTTACAAGCCTCTTTTACTTAACTCAATTAACTTGCCACTCATCCTAAGCCAAAAATCGACCAAAATAAAGGACTATCTTTTATATAGTTCGAGTAAAACTACAAGCAGTTTGATTCCCTTAGTCTTGGAGATATGCAGGCTGGGCTATATGTTGAAAATTCGACTGCATTCCAACTTTTCCCCTAATCTGCTTATTCCCTAGTTTTTCGGTTTCACTAAAATTCAAAAATTAGGATAGCTTGTGAATTCTTTAAAAATCGTACTTAAAATCAAGTGTTATGAACTACAAGTAGCCTGAGTTCTCGTGTAACCTGAGATATGTAGGAAACTCGATACCGAGGTCCGGCCATAACTCCACAAAGCTCGTGCGAAAACCAACCTCTTTCAAAAACAAATTTGTGGTCGAACAAAAATTAGGAATGTCAAACTCCCTTTGTCCAGGGTTACTTGCATCTACCTTACCCAAAGGGAAGGGGCAATTGTTGACACCGAATTTTTGTCATCCACAACTAAGTCTAATTTCGAGTTTCTTCAATTTTAAATAAAATTACAACATTTATTTTATCCAAATAAAATTTTTTCAAAATATTTAACTAGGTAATTTTGTCATTTTAAGTAACGATTATACATTTTCATATTCGTATATATGAAATCGTATAATTTTGTTACTTAAATAATTATTTTACAAAATTTGAATTTTAATCAAGGGTTATCTTGAAAATTGATACAAATGATTAAAACCTTGATTTGATCTCAAAATAATTTATTTGATAAAAATATTTGTTTGATTTTATTGAATCAAGAAGCTCGAGATCGAATTAGTTGTTAATTTATTTCAAATTATGTTTAAATTTTGTCTATTTATTAAATTGGACCTTAATTGAAATTAATTTACCATAATTGCAATCCAATTAGTCAATTAAATTTTTATTAGGATAAAATTTAAATATTATTATCTAAATTTTCAATCACTAGCTTTTTAATAAATAACCTAAATCCCAAAATTAGACTAAAACCAATTTTTCTTTAAATTACAAAAACAGCAACCCAAAATCTTCTTAAAATTAGCCCACCAACCAAACACCTCACCAGCCCAAGATCATTTTCCCCCTTTTTCTACAAAACAACAACAACAACTTCACCTAGCCCAAAGACCCGGGTCTCAGCAGCCCAAAAATTCCCACTGACCCGGCCCAATTCCTCTTCTCCTCTCCCCTTAATCAGCATACAACAACAACAATACTGCGTGCAACTTTATCAACTCCAACGTATAGCCATAATACGCACCCAGAAAGCAGTCGCCAGAGCTGTCACACCTCTTTTTTTATGAAAAAGAATATTTTAAGTTCGTAAAGGGTTTTTATCATTAAGTGACAAAAGAAAATAATTTGTTTCGAAAAAAATTGTTTATATTCAAACTCAGAGTCGCCATTTGGCATAAATCAGGTGTGCCAAGTCACCTTTGGAAATTCTTTTTCAAAAATGGTTTAACTCTAATAACTGATCCACAAATAGAGATTCCGGTTAAGGAATTCTATTGATCGAGGGAAAGGTATTAGGCACTTCTCGATCCCGTGGTTCGACCGCTGTCGCTTCGTAGAGTATATCGACTAATAGACACTATGAAGTGAATAAACCCCATAAAACACACAAACTAAAAAATGAAAATTTAAACGTTAATGTCCAGTTCAATTTATTACAAACAAAAATAAAAATACTGAAATTAAAACGTAAACTATTCTATCTATCCTACACTATGCTTTACCCGATTCCTCGGACCTTGATCACGATCGGTCTTCCGAGTACAAAATATTGTGGGGCATTCCCTGATAACAAATACAATTTTTCTAGGTGCATTCCTCGGACAAATGAGTACAATTGAGTCAAATCTGATAAAACAAACCATTCAACAGAAAATTTCAAATATTCAACAATCTACAATTCCGACTTTTTCCTACCCAACCTAAAATTTTCCTATTAATTCTCAGCCTAAGATATGATACTATTAAATTTGTCAAAATTAACATCCGTTTCAAATCAAACAACAATCAATAGATCAAACTAACCAACGTTCAACTTTATCCATTTTGATTCCCACCCGATTACATTTTAATATAATCCCAAACTCATATTGTCATTACATTCATACCATTGAGATCAATTATTCAAAAGCAAACAACATCAAATATCAAAGAAATCAGCCAAACAAATAGAATAATGAAATCAAATCACATCCACAATCACACTGAAATTAAAATAAAGAGATATGAGATAATTAGACCTCAAATGTGCTTTTAATATGCCAAATTGCACGATAAAAGAATGGAAGCACACCTTTAAACCTCGAATCGAACCTCAATACAGAACCCAGCTCCGGTATGCATCCCTTTTTTCATTTTTCGATGACCCAAAATAGAAATTGTGAAAAATAGACAAACCCGAACCTGATTTTGTGCAAACCGACCTTGTTTCACTTGTTTCCAATGGATTTCATCGAAATCAAGCAGAAATGGGTTGGTTTCGATTGCTTGGGGTTTTTTCAAGCTGGAGTTGCAGTTTTCATCTCATCGGAGCCCCGACGAGCTCCAACAGGGACCAAAAATAGAGAAAATCTACTGGCTGTAACGTTCTTCGATGAGGATTCACCAAAAAAATCTTTCCTGCTCCTTTCTCTCTCTGGTTTTCTCACCTCTTTCTCTTTCTTTTTGTGTGTTCCCGATGTGTGTGTGTGTATTTTACATTTTGTGTGTGCGTCTTTCGATGGCTGTGTATGCGCCGATGACTGTGTGTGTATTTATGAGATCTTTTTATTGTGAGTAATGGTGTGCATATATTTCCTCTTCTGTGAGAATTGTGTATTGTGTGTGAATGAGTGTGTTGTGTGAATTTTTTCTGTTAGTCTGTTATTATTATGTGGAAAATGTGAGGGAGGTAAGGTTAGGGGGTATGAGATGGAGTAGTGGTTGTTATTTTTGTTAGGATGAGGTATTAAAATGGGGATATTTTTGTTAGGTTAGTTATTTTTATCTTTTTTATGGGGAAATTATTAAATGGGTGAAGGTACGTGGTAAGATGGGGTACAAATTGGTAAAAAATGATTTTGAGGAGAGACAAAATTACGTGTATACAAAAAATTGACAGCAACACTCAATATCGTGATAAACAAAATCAACAACGGCTAATTCCAATGACCCGACGGTGACTCGACACGCGATGCAAGAGATCAACCTTTTTTTAATTTTGAAATTCAAATTCATATGGAATGGTGCGAAGTCCAGATCACACCCTTATCCTTCAAGAAAATTTCTCTCATAATATCAATATTACCCTTTAAGTTACTCCATCTCACATCGACGGGCCTCAAGAAGTTGATCGGAATACACTCCTCTAAATATCTCTACTATTTTCATTAAGAAGAGATTTGGAGAGATCGGATAGCGGGAACCCCTAAAAAGTATGGGATTTTGCTATCCGAATAAGGATTTTGGTGCCAAGAATTCAATAAGACTCGTTTGAGCTCAAATTTCTAGGCTAAGAATCCAAGTTCATTTCAGTGGTGGAGAGAATTCCGACGAACTTGAAGTTTCGATTTGCTGCCCCAAAAGAGATAATCAGTTTGTTCACTTTATTTTTTTTTCTTTGATTGCTTCTGTTTCATCTCTTTTGTTCTGTGACTGTATTGAGACTAGTCTTGCATAATTTTTGTTATTCGAATAAGGAGCATGTTTATAATGATGTAATTTTAAATAGTTCTATGATTGAATCTGGTAAACTATAATCCTTTTTGTTGTCCAGATAGATTATTTCAAGTCGTTTTGACGATTATACACGAATTTGCTTGAGACATCCTTGTTTCCTCAAAATATTTGTTCATGGCTTTAAAAAAAAATAATAATGAGTGAGACAGATTTAGGCCATGATTTTGGTTTAGTTTATAACAAATATGAGTATGCAACAATGGTGTTAGAAAGTAATATTTGGGATTAAAGTTTATTTCAACAAGGTCGTCATTTCAGATTCTTATTTGGCACCAATGAAACAACTTTGAATTTGCTGCCTATTCGTCATTGCCCCTGTTTTGCTTGCTTTTCTGTTTGTCTAGTTGAAGATGACATGATGAGGATATACGTATAAAATTAGATTACCCATTTGTATTCACCAGTTTTGCGATAATTGGCATTTAGAGCGTGCTACATTGACGGTGATTAGTTTTGTGTATGAACTAATACTTTTGTGTTTTGTTGTCAATATTCTTGAATCTGTCGAAGTCTCAACTAGAATAAGTGTAGTTTAAACTAGAACGATCCCTTCATCTATTTGTTAACTTGGTTAAAGCATACTCGCAATAATCTCCTTTAAGTTTTCGAGAAATTAGGCCTATCTCTCTTTAGAGATTTTCTGTGCTCTCTAGGCAATGCACATTAAATAAAAAATAAGTCTTTTACAATAAAAGGTAGTAATGCTCAGATTTTAAGATAGTCATCCTTTTACATGTTTGTTTTGTCTAAAATCTATAAGCAAGTGTTCATCCTTATAGATAGATTACCGATACACTTAAAATGCATTACTACGAATATGATAGTGAAGATGTGTTTTGGCCATCGACTTCCTGGTTCCTATGCCTGCTTAATCATTTTCCAATAACCTTCATTTGACCTCATATTCATTAGGAAATATTCCAAAGTCTTGGTATGATGTTAAAGTGATTGGTGGCCTCTTTTTGCTTGTATTATTTTGTAAGGATGAGTACTAATTATTATTTCTCTTCTCTTGTAATACATGTGAACCATTGGGTCCGTTTGGACCCTCCTATCCTTCATGCGCATTCCTGTTGGGCTCGAGTACAACACATCGAGTCAAGCCTCAACCAAATTCAAAATGGACCAAAGTCAAGATCAGGGTTCAAAGATATACAACAAAGATACATTGTATATAAAGATAGGAAGCTTATATATTAGTTCAAAAGGAGAAAAAATGGGGGAAGGAAGCTGATATACAAAGTTGCAAACCTGTAACGCCCCAAAAACAGGTCCCAAAGCGTCACCTGGTGCTTAAGGCAACAAGTAGCCCCAAGCTAACCCTTTGAGCCATTTTCATACCATTCAACACTCATTGACAAGATTACTATAATCAAACATCAAGATATTAACCATAATATCATAATTCAAGACGAAAGAGATGCGAAAAGTAACAAAATATGACCTCTCCACAAGACTGATCAATCTAACCATCTAGTCTGACAAGCCTCTACTAAAATGTATAATACTGAGCCATTGGGACTGACCCCAACTGACCCTAACATCAGGGAATAAAATGATAACTCAAAATAAAAGAGTAAAATTTGAAATAACCATTCCTCGAACCATGAGGACTCACCACTGCAGAAAATGTAGACCAATGTGCTCGGAGAATCACGTCAAGCCTGGGAATGAGCACCTGGACCTACATTATAGGGAAAATGTAGCCCACATACGAATACATGGGTCAGTACCATGGAATATGGACCGAGTATATGAGGGTGTATGCAAGTTTTCATAAAAGTCCTATATCACAAATATTCATAGGAAAATATTCATGTTGTAACAAGAGACTCACATAGCTCAAAATAAAATCATCATAATCACCATAGAGTAAAACACATCGGTGAAAACATGTGAGTCATCATAGTAAATCCCAATCACTTTCATAATCATTTTCAAGTCATCAAAACGAGTAGCTTTCATAACAATTCTCTTTCAGATATAGAAATATTCATCAAATTCTTCAAAAACGATAACTTTCTCAACTCACACTTTTAAACTATTACATTTTTCATCTCAATCAGAAGAATACACACAGATACTGGGAGTCTCTTATAACCAACAATCCATGTGAGCTACATGGAGTTCAACGTCCAACCCACTTTAGGGAGAGCTGTCCTATCCTTGCCATCGGAGTAGGACCTTAATATTTTGTTCACTAGTGATCACTATATCAATCAACCTTAGGCTCACATCCTACAGGGGCATGTAGTTATAGAGAAGTACTAATCACAGCTATACCTCCCACTCGGTGCTAAAGACTACTCCCGGACTTAGCTCAGATCATTTCAAAAGAAAATCCACAACAACGTAATTCAACAATTCATATTGGGAGCCATCATGCTACCCCTTTTTCATAATAAATCAACATGTGGATTTCTTTTCTCATTCGAGTTCAAAAATAACTCTTTCAAGATCAAAAGGTCAAATCATTCAAATATCAAGGTGTGTATAACACATTACTTCACCAAAGATCATAATCTCAAAGAGGGTTTAAATCCCATATATCAACACTTGAGCAAAACATTTCAAGATTCATACTTTGTATAGAAAACAAGTATAACTCATATGAAAATCTGGAAATTGAACTTGAAACATGATATTAACATCAAAACTCAAGGAATTTATCTTTAAGATGTCACAAAGATGTCATAGTTTCTTGAACAAGAATATAGGAAGTAGTTTCCATCTCAAATTCATAATTAAACAAGCAAAATCATGTATATTCGTAAAATAATACAAATTTTTGGGCACAAGAACCAAAGAATGTTGTTGTTGAAAAACCCACATACCTTTATGGTAATGGATTCGTTGAAAGATTGGACCCTCAATGTTGATTGTGTAACCCTAGTTGTTTTTCTCCTTTAGTGCTCTTGGATGATGAACTTAGATTGATAATAGGGTTATGATGTGTTTAGATTCTATTAAATTCGTAATGTTATGTTTAGGGGTTTGTAAGGAGTGCTAAAAGATTTAATTGCCCTCAAAATAACTCAAAACAGAGTGTTTTTATTACCTGAGACACCAAGTGTGCGCCGCATTGCTTATCGCATACATTTACGTATGCTCCGCATTGCTTATCGCACACATTTAAGTGTGCCGCATTGCTTATCGCACATATTTAGGTATACGCCGCATTGCTTATCGCACATATTTAGTTATGCGCCGCATTGCTTATTGCACACTTATTCCAGTATCCATGTGCGATTGGTTAAGCGACGTACTCTACTTCGCAAAGCCACAACTCCTTGCTCGGGTGTCGGATTTTGATGAAATTGGTATCGTTTAAAAGCTAATTCGATTCTCTATAAGTTGGTGGGTAGAAATATGCAAAAATACCACATATTTATCAAGTTATGATCATTCAAATATGATCCTTGCAAATTTAAACACTAAAACTTGATGGATTTCGAAACTCTTAGCTTGTACTACCTTAAGTGAATCATATAACCACACTTAACACATCATAAGCTCTCTTATAACTAGGGTACTCTTGGTAATTCATGTGACCAAATATGGCTTACAGAATTGGGGGTTTCACATGTACGAACAACGGTTCGTTTTCTAGCTTAGAAAAGTGTGGGGCATTACAATATCTCCCCCTTAGGGACATTCGTCCTCGAATGACGCTGGGTATACTAAGAGTAAAGCGAAAATGAAGGGTACACAACTGAAGCAACTTGCTAATCTTGCCGATACTTCATTCTATATTTCAGACACCACAAGGAGTGCATGACTCATGAAATCACAGCTGAATAGTATAAAATAACTGCTGAACTACTGCAACTCTGCATAGAAAAGGAATGATTTAGAGCAGAATGGTACCTTCGGCTTGATCGGGGCTTGCAGAAAATAGGTGCGGATACTTGGATCGCATATCTATCTCGATTTCCCAAGTTGCACCTTGAACAGATTGGTTTCGCCACAACATCTTGACCAAGGGAACTTCTTTGTTCCTTAGTCTTCGGACTTGGTGATCTAAAATCTCAATAGGAACTTCCTCAAAAGAAAGACTATCTTGCACATCAGGGTTTTCTGAAGGATCTACAACAACACAATCACCAACATGTTTCCTAAGCATGGAGACATAGAAGACAGAGTGAACAGAAGATAACTCTGAAGGTAACTCAACCTCATACGCTACCTTACCAACACGGCTAAGAACTCTGTAGGGGCCAACATAATCGGGACTAAGTTTCCCCTTCTTCCCGAATCTCTTCACTACCTTCATGGGTGAAATCTTCAAATACACCAAGTCACCAACTTTAAATTGAAGGTCTCTTCTCCTTACATCAGCATACGACTTCTGACGACTCTGTGCGGTTTTCAATCTTTCTCTAATCACTTTGACTTTTTCCATAGCCTCAAAGACCAAATCAGGACCACTCACGGCAGCTTCACCCACTTCAAACCAACCTATGGGTGACCTACATTTCCTCCCATACAAAGCCTCAAATGGAGCCATGCCAATGCTAGAGTGAAAACTGTTATTGTAAGCGTACTCGATCAATGGTAAATGCTCATCCCAACTTCCCTTAAAGTCTGGATGGTCCTCTCAGCCTGACCATTTGTCTATGGATGGAGAGTAGAACGCAAATGCACTTGGGTACCAAGACCCTTCTGAAAATCTCTCCAAAACTGTGAAGTGAACTGAGTACCCCTATTTGAAATAATGGACAAGGAACTCCATGCAATTTGACAAATTCCCGGATGTACAATCTAGCGTAATCCTCAGCAGTATAAGAAGTATGCACAGGAAAGAAGTGCGCAGACTTAGTCAATCTATCCACAACAACCCAAAGAGAATCATGATGGCGTCGGGAAGGAGGCAAACCAATCACAAAATTCATGTTTATCTTTTCCTACTTCCAAGTGGAAATACCAAACTCCTTCATCACACCACCAGGTCTTTGGTGTTCTACCTTAACCTGTTGGCACGTCGCATACTTAGCCATAAATGCTTCTATATCCTTCTTCATGCCACTCCCTAAGTTTGTGACCCAAGTCACCACACCTGAAATAACCTTTCTTCTTACCCCAACACTCACCCGGGTGGGTCCTACCACACTTAGGACACGGAGGATAATTTGGCTTATTGTGAACATTGTACTGGGACCTGGCTGCATATGACCTGCTACCTTACTTCTTCCCACCCCTAGGTACGGGAGCACTAGGTGCCGATGGTGCTGGTGTAGATGAACGGTTCTTAAACTGAAGGCTATTCTCTCCCTACGATCTAGTCTGACCCTGTCCATGCTGCTCGGACCTAACTCTCTTATTCCCTCTCATTCTATCCCTCTCCTTGATCTTGTCTACTTCAATCTGTTGGGCATGAGTCATCAGCCTGAAAAGATTTATCTCACTATTAAACATAGCAGACCTACACTCCTTAACAACATAGCTAAACACTCTTGTCACAAATTTACTCATACTGGCCCAATTATCAGCTACTAAGTCAGGAGCATATTTGGGTTCAGACAGTACTCTTTAATAGTCATAGAGCCCTATCGCAAGTTCATGAACTCCTCTACCTTTACCTCTCTCATCTCTAAAGGGAAAAACTTATCCAGGAATGAATCCTGGAACTCTTACCAAGATGTAGGGGCGGCACCCTCACCTCTACCCTTCCTCCAAGCAACTACCTAATCATAAGCAAGGTCTTTCAACCGATATGCTGCCAACTCCACACTATGCTCCTCAGAGACATGGATCACCTGAGTAATCTTTTGCACCTCCCCCAAGTACAACTGTGGATCCTCATCTGGCTTGGACCCATAAAATTTTGGCGGATTCATCCGCATAAAGTCACGGATCCTCGCAGCAGCTGGATCACCTCCATGCTGCTGTGGAGCTGGGGCCGGATTGGCCTGAACATTTGTAGTGACAACTTGGGACAGCGCCTGAAAGGCTACCCAAAATTTGATATGGGACATATTTTCATTCAGTGGGTCAGTAGGCTGGGGTAACTGACCATTGTTATTTCTTCTAGCTCTGTGAGGAGGCATATTTTGAAAGAGGAGAGCACGAATTAATAGCTGAAAGAAAAAAACTGTAAGCACGATGGACTTCTGAAAGGAAGAAATAACACTTTTTCCTAAAACGTCTCGTAGCCTCTTGCTCATAGATGTGGCGCGCTACACACCGATGATCAAAACCTTACTTAACGCGGGGTATTAGACTCCCTAGGACTCTAATAACCTTAGGCTCTGATACCAAGTTTGTAACTCCCCGAAAATGGGTCCCGAAGCGTCACACGATGCTTAAGGCTATAAGTAGCCCCAAGCTAATCCTTTGAGCCGTTTTCATACCATTGAACACTCATCGACAGGATTACTATAATCAAACATCAAGATATTATCCATAATATCATAATTCAAGACGAAAGAGATGCGGAAAGTAGCAAAATACGACCTCTCCACAAGACTGATCAATCTAAACATCTAGTCTGACAAGCCTCTACTAAACTGTATAACACTAAGACATTGGGACAGACCCTAATTGACCCTAACATCAGGGAATAAAATGATAACTCAAAATAAAAGAGTAAAATCTGAAATAACCATTCCTCGAACCATGAGGACTCACCACTGCAGAAAATATAGACCAATGTGCTCGGAGAATCACGTCAAGCCTGGGAATGAGCACCTGGACCTACATTATAGGGAAAATATAGCCCACGTACGAATACATGAGTTAGTACCATGGAATATGGACCGAGTATATGAGGGTGTATGCAAGTTTTCATAAAAGTCCTATATCATAAATATTCATAGGAAAATATGCATGCTGTAATAAGAGACTCACATAGCTCAAAATAAAATCATCATAATCACCATAGAGTAAAACACATTGGTGAAAACATATGAGTCATCATAGTAAATCCCAATCACTTTCATAATCATTTTCAAGTCATCAAAACGAGTAGCTTTCATAACAATTCTCTTTAAGATATCGAAATATTCATCAAATTCTTCAAAAACGATAACTTTCTCAACTCACACTTTTAAACTATTACATTGTTTATCTCAATCAGAAGAATACACACAGATACTGGGAGTCTCTTATAACCAACAATCCATGTGAGCTACATGGAGTTCAACGTCCAACCCACTTTAGGGAGAGCTGTCCTATCCTTGCCATCGGAGTAGGACCTTAATATTTTGTTCACTAGTGATCACTATATCAATCAACCTTAGGCTCACATCCTACGGGGGCATGTAGTTATAGGGAAGTACTAATCACAGCTATACCTCCCACTCGGTGCTAAAGACTACTCCCGGACTTAGCTCAAATCATTTCAAAAGAAAATCCACAACAACGTAATTCAACAATTCATATCGGGAGCCATCATGCTACCCCTTTTTCATAATAAATCAACATGTGGATTTCTTTTCTCATTCGAGTTCAAAAATAACTCTTTCAAGATCAAAAGGTCAAATCATTCAAATATCAAGGTGTGTATAATACATTACTTCACCAAAGATCATAATCTCAAAGAGGGTTTAAATCCCATACATCAACACTTGAGAAAAATATTTCAAGATTCATACTTTGTATAGAAAACAAGTATAACTCATATGAAAATATGGAAATTCAACTTGAAACATGATATTAACATCAAAACTCAAGGAATTTATCTTTAAGACGTCACAAAAATATCATAGTTTCTTGAACAAGAATA
Source organism: Capsicum annuum (assembly GCF_002878395.1). Classification (NCBI taxonomy): domain Eukaryota; kingdom Viridiplantae; phylum Streptophyta; class Magnoliopsida; order Solanales; family Solanaceae; genus Capsicum; species Capsicum annuum. The sequence continues at coordinate 124,257 of NW_025814925.1, read as the reverse complement.
TAGGATAATAGTTTCCATCTCAAATTCATAATTAAACAAGTAAAATCATGTATCTTCGTAAAATAATTCAAATTTTTGGGTACAAGAATGAAAGGATGTTGTTGTTGAAAACCCCACATACCTTTCTGGTAACGGATAGATTGGACCCTCAATGTTGATTGTGCAACCCTAGTTATTTTTCTCCTTTAGTGCTCTTGTATGATGAACTTAGATTGATAATAGGGTTATGATGTGTTTAGATTCTATTAAATTCGCAAGGTTAAGTTTAGGGGTGTGTAATGAGTGCCAAAAGACTTAATTACCCTCAAAATAACTCAAAACAGAGTGTTTTTACTACCTAAAACACCAAGTGTGCGCTGCATTGCTTATCGCATACATTTACATATGCACCGCATTGCTTATCTCACACATTTAAGTATTCGTCGCATTGCTTATCACACACATTTAGGTATGCGCCGCATTGCTTATCGCACACCTATTCTAGTAGCCATGTGCGATTGGTTAGGCGACACACTCTACTTCGCAAAGCCATAACTCCTTCCTCGGGTGTCGGATTTTGATGAAATTGGTATCGTTGGAAAGCTAATTCGATTGTATATAAGTTGGTAAGTATAAATATGCAGAAATACCACATATTTATCAAGTTATTCTTATTCAAAGATGACCTTTGCAAATTCAAACACTAAAACTTGATGGATTTCGAAACTCTTAGCTTGTACTACCTTAAGTGACTCATATAACCACACTTAACACATCATAAGCTATCTTATAACTAGGGTACTCTTGGTAATTCATGTGCCCAAATATGGCTTATAGAATTGAGGGTTTCACATGTACGAACAACGGTTCGCTTTCTAACTTAGCAAAGTGCGGGGCATTACAAAATCGATATACAGTACGTATACAGCAAAAAACATGAAAATGAGAAGCTGATATAAACCTGGTATACAGCTGAAAGGGGGCTGAAAAATCCACAGAAAATAGACAGAAAAAGCTGGGCAAATGCTAATGAGCCGAATAAGAGGTCCAAATCTTAACTCCTCTTCCTTAGTTTATTTATATATTCATATTTGATTATTTGTTTGTAATGAACTCTTAAATTTGGCTGAATCAAATTAAATTCCCTATCGAAATGTCATTTCTATTTTATCTTTATATTTTTTTTCTTTGTAATTTGTCACGTAGTCTAAATTCTTGAATTAATAAAATCAGGCTCTTTATGTTTTCCTTAAGATCAAGCCTTTTAGAAATTTTAATGACATTTTATTTTATCAATGTGTTAACTTAGTTTGTTTAAAGTTAAAGAAAATTTCCTTCAACATACAAAAATAAATGTTCCTTATAAAAAATTGAAAACTTTTTATATTTGGTCAAAATTTCACAATTTGTTTATTTTCTTTCTAATTTGTTTTATCAAATTGATGAACGAATTGATCTTAAGTTACTCTTTCCTTTTGAGAGAATTTTTCCTCTATCTAAATATACTAATTTTCATTTGAATAAAATGAATGCCACGCTTGCAAACAAATTCAAGATTTTACAAAATTACCCACATTTTTTAAAACTAGTTAAAATTTGTCTTTTGGTCAATCATTTTTTAACGGATGCTCTTGCGTACCTTTAAAATCTTCTCAAGCCGTTACTTGAATCCTTACCCAATTTCTCTACTTCTGAAGATTTGTTTTTGTTTTCAAGTCTTTAAAATATCTTTATTTTTTCTTGATATTTTCTTAAAAAATCAAGTGGCGACTCTGTACTTTCTTAAATTGTTTTTAACTTTTCTTTAAGGTTTCGAAATAGTTTAAAAAGTCAAAAATAATATTTTCCCAATCCTTCGAGCCTAAAAGGGATTAAACAAGTCCCATAATTAGTACCAAGGCTTGTCTGATGAAGTGAAGAGATCGTCAATTCAACCACCTAATCATGAGCGCCACCCACGATCGTAGGCGGATCCCACCTAAACTACATCATTTAAGTTATTCCTAGGCTGGTTATTAAGTTTAATACTACCCCAAGTCCCTCAGTACTTAGATAAACAATCGACACTTAGAGAAAAAAATAAGAAAAGAGGTGATTTATTCCTCAAAACAATAACTAGGTTCATCTTCTTGAAGCTTCAAGTTTTATGAAATTCACTAAGGTTTCCATCTCCAGGTATGTGGGATTTTATCATTGGGTTTTCTTTCACCAATTGAGTCCCAAAGTTATTTCAAAATCTCATCTTAATTTACTATTTAGGCCTAGAGTTTTCATTAAGTGTGAATTTCATTATCTTTCAATTTCTTGCCTTGGCTAAACTATGATTACATGTTTTCCCATAAAATTAAGCATCCTTACATACTCATGATTACTAACTCTCTTCATATTGATAAATTACTTATTTTGAACTTGATTTTTGAAATTTTGTATTATGTTCCAATTATAGAATTGTCATTTGAAGTTGCATTCTTCAGAGATGGGGGTTATGAACACCCGATGTCCTGGGATTGCATACATATGTTGATGAATATATATATATATATATATATATATAAAATGTAGATAACGCATTTAGTATTTTAGTTTCAGATATCATATTAGTGTTATGAGCTCATCAGTTATTCGATCTAAATGAACTATTCAGTTATCAATTATCTTCAGTTGGGAGTAGTACTTAGCATCGAGCAGACGCAGGGATGAAAACTCACCCATCAGTTAGGTTGAGACCTTTAGAAGAAGTCTTTAAGTCCTAGAAATATGGTGCCACCATTGGTTCTAAAGGGTCACCCATCTGATAAGGCTTGATGCCTTAATCCGTATGGACATCAGTTTAGTGAATCCATATTAGTAAGTGTTCGTACCATTGGTAAGGTACTAATGCCCTTCTAGGTAGGGTTACAGGTTAGAAACTAATTAGCTTAGATTATAGTATATTGGTTAATGGTAGCTCCCACAATCTATGATTTAAATTAGGATATATGTATGACATTGTATTTAACTTGTTCAGCTTGTTGTACGACTACATGTTTATTACTTGGTCATTGTATCAGTTTGCATGTCTCAACTTCATCTTTATTTTACCATGTTACCTCCAACATATTTAGTTTATATTAGATCATGCATATATCACATGCTCAGTACAGTTAATGTACTAACCATATGTGTTTTTGCGCTATATTGTCTTATAATATAAGTTCTAACATCCAACATCCCACTCGAGGCTAGTATGATTTAGCACTATATCACCAATAATGTTTGGTGAGTCCTCATTCAAGGTCTAGTTATCGACACTTTTTTCAGTATTATTTTAGTTTTAAAATGTTAGAGTTAGTTGGGAGTTTGTCCCTACAACTCATCTTATTTAAAAGATCTTAGACAGTCAGCTAGATTTTATTTTCAGCATCATAGGTTTTATTTAGATATTGTCACTTAGGTTTATTGCCAAAATTATTATTCAGATTGTTAATTTAAGCATTAGTGATTTTTAGTTTAGTTTAGTATTCATAGTGTCATGCTAGACCATGAGTTAGCATGGGGTCACTTGTGACTCTAAGAACCGTGTTACGACTAGAGGTAGTCTCAGATCATGACACCTTCACAATCAAGTGATTAAGTTCCCTATAATCCACAAAAAGTGTCACAACCCAACTTCTCAATTCATGATGATGCCTACTTTATCCCACCAGTAGGCAAGCCAAACCATAACTTAGAATAATGGGTAATGGGATAACGAGTAGAAACCAGAAAAGATCATATATAATGATAAAATAGTAATAATAAGCAAAACAAAAAAATAAAATATATAAAGTATATCCAAATGAGTGAAGAAAAAGGATCAAAATATACAAATAAATCCCTCTGAAGACCTGGTAAGGTCGGTACTAGAGCCACTACTAAAAGATATCCAGAGTACTAGACAAAATTCAAAATATACACAATATATACAAGTCATCTCAAGTACAAAAGACTAAACTGAAATATATAAAGGAGTATTAGCCTCGGACTACAACAAGCTTACCCTAATCCTGATCAATACTGGAAAGTAGGAATCACGACAACGTCGGCTGCTAGTTGATGCAAATAGAGATAGCAAGATTGATAGAAAATGTGACGATGTGAACTATCTTGAATATGGAAGCATTCAATCACCCACAAGGAATTATTTCTCTCTTAATTATATCCTTGTATCTTATCTTATTGTCTTGTTTGAATTTTCTTGCATCTCGTTTTATATTAATTGGTATCAGAGCAAGGCTAAAATTATTCCTACAATTCTTAATCCTTGACTTGCATTTTTCTTGAAAATCTATTTTTTTTTAAAATGATATTGGTTTGAAGGTGGTTGATATTGTTATTTGAACTATGTATTGTTTTTTTGTAGTTGAAAATCAAAGAATGGATAGCTTAAAAATATATTGAAAGCCATTGTTGAGATTTAAAGCTTTGAAGAAGCTTGAAAATGGATTTTGTCGATTTAGTGTTTGTTTGAAGAAATTGTTGATAGAGTTGTAGGAAGGTTATATCTCAAATTTTAGCTTATTTGATTGAGTATTGAGAGAGATTGGTTAGTAAAAAAATTGAGTTTCTTAGAGAAGAAGATGAATTTAAAAATTTCATAAATGGTCAAATATTCCCTCATTTAACGTATAGCTTTCCAACTTGTTTTCTCTTCTTTTCTTGTTAATTCTATCTTGTTTACTTTGAGTATTAGTTCTTACTTAATGTTAAACTAGTTTTTGTCCATTTATTTTGTTCACATTAATTTATTTTGTATTTTTTTATTTTATTGTATATTTATTTATTTGTGTCCTTTAATTTCTAATTGTCCTTCTTGATATATATAAACTCCACTTTGAATCAGTACTTTGATACTTACCTTGAGTTAATTGATTTGCTGGTTGTTGAAGGGATGTGAGGTAATGCCCTTGAGATGAAAAAGGCAAGAGTTGGTGATATTAATTGAGTGAGGTCTAAAAGCCTTGACCTTTAGAGTATACACGAGTGTTGAGTGATACTGTAATGCCGTGAGTCTGCACCCTAGACGTTACACGGTGCTTACAACCCTGAAGGATCACGGTGCTTACAACCCTGAAAGATCACAAGCTAACCCATGACTGGTACCTGTTATGAGCACTGAATAATAATACTGAAAACATATGCAAAAGTATAACTGAAAATGTCATAATGTTCTCAAAATACTAAAATAAATATTGAATACTGATAGTAATACTAAAAAAAAATTGAACATCTATTTGAAATAGTCTAGTTTGAAAGCCTCTAATTGTCTGAATATGGAGTTAATGAGACAAGTCCCCAACTAACTCCGACAACTGAACATATTGAACTACTGGAATGCTAAAATAATAACTCTGCCCTAAAAAATGAGGACTCACCACTATAACTGCCGCTGATAACCTGAGCTGCTAAGTACGTTCAGGAGCCCGTGTGTCTGAACCTATGATATCAGATATTATAGCGCAAAAGAAAGAGTATGCGTTGGTACTTTAAATGTACTGGTATGCTAAGTGAGGTAGGTAAATATACATGGGTTTGTATGCATGAACAATTACTGATTGAATGATATGAATATAACTGAATGAGAGTACATGGATAACTGAAACTACTGTAAATATTGATTATGCAATACTGTGCATATATATATAATGTAATAGAGATTATACTGGAACTGAATACTGAGTTCTGATAACTGAGTAACCAATATCTGAGATTACTGATAACTGGGTGACTATTTCTAATAGTCCTGATTCTGTAGAATTGAACTGAGTTCTATACTGAGTCTGAAACTAAAAATGTGGGAGGTATCATCTAACCGATATGCCCCATGTTAAGATGATTTGGGGTTCAACCTGTAACCTAGTTGGAAGGGTGCTAATACCGTGCCATGGGTACTAACAGGCTAAAGAGTCACCCTCATTTAGCAGGTGCCCTAATGAGATAAGTATTACCCTCATCTAGCAAGTAAACACTTTATCAACCCTCAACTGGCAGGTTCATATATCAACCTATGCTGGTTACGTAGTTCTGGAATGAAAGGACTGCTACTAAGAATCACACCCTCAACTGGTTGGTGAGCCCCCATCCTTGGGTTTCCTCGATACTGAATCCTACTCCCAACTGAATAGACACTGAACTGATCACTAGATTGTACTAGGCTTGACTAAACTATTACTGATCATGTTGACTGACTGAATTAGACTGAGTTCACTGAGTTCTGTAATTGACTGAGTACTATTGTTCACGACATTACTGAGACTATTCTTTAGCTACAGTAATTCTAGGTAAACAACTAATTTTTTGGGTATTGAATACCCCCAAGACTCGATAACATTAATAGTAAAACATGGCAAAATCTTGAAAGCATTACATTAATTACTTATTCACCATGCATTTATTTAGACAATTTGTCAAACACTTGAGAGGCATGAACTTGTACATGAAGGGGACCACATGATAACATGTCATGAATTCACTACTCAATTTACATTGGCATTCTACCAAACACTTGGGGAGCATAATTAATGCACATGGAAATCATCAAAATAGAAATATCATGGCTACAATGATAATTCTACATACTTGCCAATTAATTCACTTGAAACTTGTATGAATTTTGATTTGAAAACCATACAATGATACATACATGAACACAATCCAAATTCAAGCATGTAAATCATAAATTCAATAAACTTGTAGTTTTAAAAAGGATTCTTGAACTCCAAGAGTGGAAAGAAACCCATGGATGAACACCTAACATACCTTGATTGTTAATTTATTGAAGATGGTAGGGAATTGCTTGGAACTTGATCTTGAATTTGGTGGACTAGGGTTTGTTCTTAAGAGGATTTTGTAAATAAAGAATGAATTTTTCCCTTTTAGGGGCTTAATCTCGTATTTTAGCTAAATTGGGTGAGGGTAAAAGGACCTATTTTCCATTAGAAAGTTAGATTTTTAATGAGCAAAACTTCTCAGTGACGCGATGCCCGACGCGTCGCATCGATGGAGTCGATGTGATGGCCAGTGCGATGCATCGTGATCGCGTTGGCTCACTAGATTGCACTAGAGGCTTGCCCAGTGTTCTGCAGCCGACACATCATGTCGATAAGGTCGATGTGATGGCCAACACGCTGTGTTGATGGTGAAGTAATGACGCTTGGCGTGGGTGATAACACTGTTGATGTGATTACCGATGCGTCGCGCTGAGATTGTGTTGATTCACTATTTTGGATATCTAATTAAGCTTTTGACGATGTCCAAAAAATTCAAAACTCACTCGAGCAGACCTAGTGACATCCCTGATCATGAATTGACTTAAAAATTAATATTTTAAGGTCGTAAGGATTGAAAACAAGATCATCCAATTACCAAGGTTAAAAATAATTTTAAGTCTTAACCCTTAGCTGAATTTTTCTAAGTCTGGGACCTTTTTTAGCATGAGATAAAGGACTAAAATGACTAGGATTTATGAGGTCTTACTGATACATGGGAGGGACAGAATATGTGAGGTACTTTGACTTTGTTTCTACCTTCTTTTGATTGCAAGTATGTCTTTCATAACTTCGGGTGATTCTTGTGATGATGATTTTGAAGACTATGACTGTGAGGATGATGAACATTATTATGATTAAGATTGTGGATCTTATGGTGAAGAATATGAGTATGGTGATTATTATTCTTTCAACAATGACTATGAAAATGATGATGCTTCAAGGTATGAATCTTCCACATACTCTTCTTGTGATGCATCTAATAGTGAAGAAACTGACTATGGGCTTGATGATGATAATGAGAAAACTTTTGGTGAATATTCTTGTTCATCTTCTTACTATGATTCTAATTCTAAACATGAGAAAAGTAGTGTTTCTTATGTTTGTTTTATTGGATAAGGAGGTGGTAGATCTTTCACAAAAAAATTGAGGTAAAATGTGAATAGTTGTGCTACTCATGATTGAAATATTGTGCATAGGCCTAATGATGACATGAATGCTTTGATAAATGGAGATCATTTTATCGAACAAATGAGTGTGATGAAGCATACATTAACCAATTTGTGGAAGAAAGAAAGAACATGTTTCATAGTGATGGTAAAATTGAAGGACTTTGTTATGCCATATTATACATAACAAGAGTTTCATAAATATTGCAAGTTCAAGAAAGGTTGAACACTTAAAGCTGAAGATTAGAAAACATCCTCGACCATACAACCTGTCATGGCCAAATGAGAAAGAAACCTTAGAGATCACAAAACAAGTTTTAGTGAAGTTTCAACTTGTCAATTTTCACGATGAAGTACTATGTGATGTTATTCCAATAAAAGCTTGTCATTTATTTCTTGAAAGGTCTTGGATAATTGAAAAGGAAGCTACTTTTGATAAAAAGACTAACAAGTGTTGTGTCAACCTAATAGGTGAAAAGTACTTCTTTGTGCTATCTACACTTTTGAAGATGAAAGAAAGATACTTGGAGTTACTAAGATTACATGAAATAAGGCAAAGTTTGAGCAAAAAATGACATTGCTAAAGAGAAGAACTTGAAGAGGAAAATTGATGATTATCAAAATGTAAAGTTCAAAGTTGAAGTGAAGAATCACCCCAATCCCTCAAAAGGGATTCTTAGGCCTTATCCAATGTTAAATAATCTTGAGAGAGAAAATATTAAGAAGAGTAAGGGAGCGACAAATGACAATTCAATAGCAGAAAAATGAGAACTTGAGTTGAAGATAGTGAGTGATTTGCCACAAAAAAAGAGAGAAATATTTCAAAATAAAAAGAATGAAAATAAAATTGGGAAGAGTGAAGAAAAAAAGAGCTTGAGCGAGCTTGCTTTTTGTTAATGGTAATTATTCTTTTCCTAGTTGTAATATCTCTTTTGTAGATATATTTGAAAATGAATCTATGCAAGAAACAATAATGAAGATCCTTCCACCATTGAAGATTCAAGAGTGGGTGGAGACACCCACTACTTCTACTAGTGTTCAAGTGAGCTTGAATTATAAAGACAAAGGAAAAGAAAGAATTGTAGGAGCATTTCGAGGTAAAATGACTAACTCTAATGCTATATTTTATTTAAGTGAGGTTCAAAGAAATTTTGATTTAGATGAAAGTCATTCTTATTTTTAGCAAAATTACTATTTTCTTTTTGATGAAATTCATGATATTGGTAGTGATGTTTGTCATATTGAAGATAATGATTATTTATTGCATTTTGACTTTACTCCACTAGTTGAATTTAAGTGTGACTCCAAAACTGTTGATTCTTGTGAGCTTAAATTATTGCCAACTAATGATGTATGAATTAATGAGTTTGAAGATCAAACAAGTGACTCTTGAAGTATGCATAATATTGTTGATCCCATCTCTTGTTTCACCCATAGATATCATATCAAGGATAATCTTGTAAAGGATGATATTTGTCGTTTTGAGAGTGAATTTATATGCTTTAATTCTTCATTGTATATTAATTTTTCTCTCATTAAAGATAGTATTCTATTAGAAGATAACATGACGAATTTCAGTGATGAATATATTTGTGGTGAAGTTGATGAAGTAGCAATTTTTAAAGGCCATGATAATCACTATGGGATGCAATGTGGGAAGAAAATGATGAACCTATACATGAAAGTGAATTATTTATGCTAGTCTTAGTATTAATTTCTTTACTTATTCTACTCATCTTTTTGAAAATCCATTCTTGTTGGATAATGCCAATATTTTATTTTTGAAATGTGATAACAAGTCATTTAAGGATTGGTGTGGTCTAGTAAAAGAGTTTAATTTGACTTTATTTTGGGGTGATGATTTCTTATTGATGTTTTTGGAGATACTTGTAGTGATTCTTGATGTTCTTAGAGGATTAAAGTTTATTTTTGATCCCGGAGATGCTTCTTGTAGAATTGACAATGCTTTGAAAGATTATGATAATTTTTGTCTAGTTGTTGTTCGCTCCTTTATTTTGCAAGGCTTGAATTCGAGGATGAATTATTTTCAAGAAGGGAAGAATGATGCAAATTGAGATAGCAAGATTGATAGCAACTATGATGATGTGAACATCTAGAATACGGAAGCATTCAATCACCCACAAAGAATTTAATGTGTCTTGGAAGGATCATCAAAAGTTCTTTTAAAGTCCATAACATGCTCAAGTGGATCTATAAGAAAAGTAGTGACAACCAAGAAGATCATTAAAGGCTCAAGTGACTATCATTTTATAATTTGATCACATTTGTAATTTGACTAATTTTGCAAGACTGGTATAAATAGTCTTTAAGTCTCCATATTAGGGTTTGCTAGTTTTTGAATATTGTTTGCCTCCTTTGTGAGCTTAGGGTTGAACCCTCAGATCTCTTCATTAAAGCCCTTGATTACTTGAGTAAGTAATCTTTTATATGTGTTCAATTCATCTCCTTTGGATCAAATCTAATGTTTAATGTATTTTAGTTATTAGATTTTCCCTTCTTTTCTTCTAAATCTCTTGTCCCATTTTTTCTAGCTGTTAATTATATCCTTGTATCTTATCTTATTGTCTTGTTTGAATTTTCTTACATATCAGTTTATATCACTAGTATCCGGATCTGCGTTAGCGTAAAGATGCAGAAATGTAGAATGAGTACCAAGGCAACAAGTACTCAGTAGGCATCATCGATCGACTGACCTCAAAACAGGAAAAGTATAACTAAAATGTGAAGGTGCAATCTAAGTCAACAGTAACCAGGGATAGAAAGGTAAATAATTATCAAGCTACGCAAATGAGACAAAGCAATAAGTATAAGTGATAAAGAAAGATAAATAACATAGTAATAAAATAAAAATAAAACATAACCTAATTGCGCCCCCATAAGACCGCTAGGCACACTGAAGAAGACAATTAACCCAACCGTGCCCTCATAATCTGGTGGGATACCTAAGAAATAATTTAAAGAAAAGCATAAATAATCCGTAACTACACAATCCCATAAAACCGTAGTAGCTATCCAGATGTGCGCCGGTCTTGAACTGACACCAATAAGTATTAATGATAGGCTATACGCCAGGCTTGAACAGGTAGTAGTGGATGATAACAAAAGGTCCTATGCTGAACTCAAACAAAAAATAGTGGGTAATAACGAAAGGCCACATATATGATGTACAACCGAACTCAAAATCAGATGCTGGACTAGAACCGGAACTCAGAGGAACCACAACTCTCAAAATAACAGTAATCAGTATCAGAACTCTCAAATCATCATAACCAGATGCCGAACTCGAACCAAAACTCATAGTAATCAAACCAAAATATAAATTAAAATCCAAACCATTCCATAACCAATGCCAAAGTGGTACCAAAATTCACAATCAATGAAAAAAATAAAGTATATGTTGAACCTAAACTTAAACTAAAATACATTTAAATAACCATTCACATATCCTAATTAAAAAGGAATGAATCCAAGGTTCCACAACTTAATTTCACATCCTAAATGATAGATTCTATATTACACTAAAAGATAAGATATCAAAATTTACTAGAACGGGGTCCTAACCAGATAAATAAGATATAATATATATATTAAATGGTATGCAAACTAAAGGAAGGGTAAGCCTAACCTATTTGGACATCAAGGCTAAAAATGTCTCTCCTAGAAGCCTCCAAATAGTGCCTTATCAGAACCCAAGCTTGAATAATTTGATATATTTATTTTTTTCTGAAGCAAAAGTACAAGAATTCCAAGATATGAAGTTGCACAACTCACGTTTGGTAGATTCATATATTTGTTCACCATTCATAATGAATGAAAATTATGTGCTAATTCATACATCTATATATACAATATTACCTATGCTTACATGTATATATACAATATTACCTATGCTTAGCCAAATAAGACAAATGACACCTACTAACTTATATTAATTTAGTGGTGGCTACTATATGAAGTATTAATTTATATTAACTTATCATGCATACTAATAGGAAGTATTTTGATCACTTTCTCCACCAAATCCACGTGGAAATGATGTGGCAACACAAGCTCTTCCTCTCTATTATATTCGTACTCGAATATTACATAGGTTCATGGTAAAATAAATATAATATTTTGAATATATCATAATTAATAGAAAATTATTTGTAATAAAACCTCTATTATATAATAGTAATACTTTAACTTATCTAGATTTACTATATCCACTTAAAATATTAGTAAGCTATAAACCTATTTTTAAAGTAATGTAGATTACCATAACTAAAGAATTTTATGCACATCAAAAATATTTTAGATGGGTAATAAATTATATTTCTACCAAATGCCAATTTAGATTAAATATTTCAAAATATATTTGGTATCACTAAAATTCTCAAATGAATCATTCAAAAATCAAACGATCAGTTCCAGCAAGTCATAAATAACTTGGGGCAGTTATACAAAAGCACTATACACTGAAAATGCATGAAAATCAGAGAAATGACACAACACCCACTACTAAGAGAACTTTTGTTTGCAAAAGTAAAGGATAAGGAAAGACCTGAAGACTCAAACAGGTAGGGATATTGGGCCCGCATATCATCTCAGTCTCCCAAGTAGCCTTCTCAACTGTATAGTGATGCCACTGAGCCTTAACTACTAGAATGTCCCTGGAACGCAATCGTTTAACATCTCACAATGGCTTCTATACAAATATCAACCTCTCATCCAATTGAATCGAGTCCCATCGAAGCACGTGTGACACATTTGGGATGTACTATCGCAACATAAATACATAAAACACTAGGTGGATAGCTGTGAAGGGAAGAGAAAATGCCAACACATGTGCTACCTCCCCAGTTATATATATGATCTTAAAGTGTCCAATATATCTGAGGCTAAGCTTGCCCCTCCTCCCGAACCTCATATGCCCTTTATGGGTGATACTCTCAAGAAGACCCTATAACCAACTTTAAACCTCAATAAACAACGTATGCGGTTAGCATAACTCCTATGTCTACTCTGAGTTGCTCGTAGCCTATCCTGAATCACCCAAACTCGGTCCAATGATTCATGAACCAAATCTATGCCTAAGAGCTAGCCTCCGAAGTCTCAAACCAACCAATAAAATACCGATATACTCTACCATAAAATCCCTTAAATAGGGCCATTTGAATACTCGAATAAAAACTGTTGTTATATGCAAACTCCGCTAAAGGTAGAAACTGGTTCCAGTGACCCCAAAATCAAACACATAAGCACGGAGCATGTCCTCCAATACCTGAATAGTCTGCTCTCACTGCCCATCAATCTGGGGTAAACTGCAATGCTAAGGTTAACCTGGGTGTCTAACTCCTCCTGAATTGTCCTCTAGAATCTAGAAGTGAATTGTGAGCCTCGGTGACTCAAGTACCCTATGTAAGCAAACCATCTCTTGAATGTAAACATGGGCTAACCTTTTGGCACTGTAGGAGACTCATACAGGTATAAAATATGCATAATTTTTTAATCGATCCATGATGACCCAAATAGTACCAAAACCTCAAGAAGTGCGATGCAACCTACCTACGAAATCCATCATAACTTACCCCTTATTCTACTCAAGAATGGGTAGCTACTAAAGTAGTCCACCAAATCTCTAATGCTCGACCTTTACCTACTGACAATAATGATATTGAGCCACAAACCTACTATATCTCTCTACATACTACCCCACTAGCAATGTTGTCTCAAATCTCCATACATCTCTGTTCCAAGGTGAATAGAGTATCTGGAGCTATGAGACTTGTAAAGAATCATATGAATTAGATCTCCAACTCATGGAATATAAATATGACCATTAAACCTTAGGACACCCTTAGAATCTAAGGTAGCCCTCCAGACTCACCTCTCAACATGTAACCTCGAATGCTACAAAGCATGTTATCCTAAACTGATGACTCTGAATCTTCTCGAACAAGATAGATCTGGCCTCAACACTAGAAATGATCCTCTAAGGGTAAAAAATATCATGACAAATCATAAATTTAGTTAAGAACTCGATATCCTATAACACCCTGGGTTTTTGGTCCTTGAAAATTTTCTAAAATTTTATCCTCACTGTCTTGATAATTATTTGCCCTATGATTAGTAGGGTGTCTTGATGGTTCAGGTGAACCTAGTCATAAGGTGTCCAGTGATTGGTGCTTAAGTTATTGTCCTGGGTACGACTTGGGGGTATGAGTCGTAGGGGGTCTTGACGAGTCTTAGGGACCTAATCATAACCAAATTAGTAAGTATGTGGAAAAGTTCTACTTTGAGGCGTCATCCTCTAGTTGATATCATATTCGTCTTCATAAGGCGTGATCCCCTAGTTGCCATCTTATCTCGTCCTCATAGGGCGCCATCCCATAGTCGACATCTTACATTGTCTTCATACGGTGCCATCCCCTAGTTGACATCTTTATCATCTTCATACGGTGCTATCCTCTAGTTGACATCTTATCTCATCTTCATAGGGTGCCATCCCCTAGTTGGCATCTTATCTCGTCTTCATAGGGAGGCATCCCCTAGTTAACATCTTATTCATCTTCATAGGGCACCATCCATCAGATGACATCTTTTTCATGTTCATAGGGCACCATCCCCTGGTTAACATCTTATTTCGTCTTCATAGGGCGCCATGCCCTAGTTGACATCAAATTTATTTTAATAGGGCCCCATCTCTTAGTTGATATCTTATTCATTTTCTTAGGGCGTAATCCCCTAGTTGATATCTTATTTTGCCTTTATCGGGTGCCATCCCCAAGTTGACGTATTATCTATCTTCATAGGGCGTCATCCCCTAGTTGACATCTAATTTCATCTTTATAGCATGCCATAGCCGAGTTGACATCTTATTCGTCTTCATAGAGCACCATATCCTAGTTGACATCCTATTTGTCTTCATAGGGTCCATCCCCTAGATAACATATTATTAGTCTTGGCTCCATCCTCTAGTTAACATCTTATTCGTCTTCATATGGTGCCATTCTCTAGTTGGTATTTTATTCGGCTTCATAGGGCAGCATCCCCTAGTTAACATTTTATTCATCTTCATAAGGTGCCATCCCCTTGTGGACATCTTATCTCGTCTTCATAATGCACCATCCCTAGTTGAATTCTTATCTCGTCTTCATAGGTCTATATCTCCTAGTTGACATCCAATTCATCTTCAAAAGGTTCCATCCCCTACTTGATATCTTATTCATGTTCATAGGGTGCCATCCTCTAGTTGAAATCTTATCTCAACTTCCTAGGGCCCCATCCCTAAGTTGACATGTTATTCGTCTTCACAGTGCACCATCCCCTAGTTGACATCTTATTCTTCTTCATAGGGCACCTTTCCCTAGTAGAGATCTTATTATGTCTTCATAGGGCTCCATACCCTAGTTTATATGTTATTTATTTTCATAGGGCGTCTTCCCCTAGTTGACATCTTATTTTATCTTCAGAGGCACCATCCCCTAGTTGACATCTTATTCATCTGCATAGGGCGCCATACCCTAGTTGACATCTTTTATATTCTACATAGGGCGCCATCCCATAGTGGACATCCTATTTCTGTTCATAGGGCGACATCCACTAGTTGATATCTTATTTTGCTTTCGTAGGGCGCCATCCCCTAGTTGACATCTAATCTTGTCTTCGTAGGGCGGCATCCCCTAGTTGACATGTTATTTATCTTCATAGGGCACCATCCCCTAATTGACATCTAGATTCGTCATCATTAAGTGTCATCGCCTAGTTGAAATCTTATCTCATTTTCATGGGGCGCCATCCCCTAGTTGGCATATTATTTGTCTTGATAGGGTGTCATCTCCTAGTTGAAATCTTATCTCACTTTCGTAGGACGCCATCGTCTAGTTGATATCTTATCTCATCTTCAAATGGAGGTATCCCCTAGTTGACAAGATATTCACCTTTATAGTGCACCATCCCCTATTCGTCTTCATAGAGCGTCATCCCCTAGTTGATATCTTATCTCATTTTCATCGGGTGACTATCCCTAGTTGACATCATATTCATCTTCATAGGTCTTCATCCTTAGTTGATATATTATTTATCTTCATAAGGCGCTGTCCCCGAGTGGACATCTTATTTCTTCTTCATAGGGCGTCATCGCCTAGTTGACATGTTCTTTGTCTTCATAGGGTTTCATCCCCTAGTTGATATCTTATTTAATCTTCAGAGGTGCCATCCCCTAGTTGACATCTCAATCTTGTTCATACGGCGCCATCCCCTAGTCGACATCTTATCTTATCTTCATAGGGCCCCATCCTATTGTGGACATCTTACTTTGTCTTCACAGGGTGCCATCCCCTAGTTGACATCTTATACATCTTCATAGGGTTCCGTCCCCTAGTTTATATCTTATCTCTTTTTCATAGGGCGCCATTACTTAGTTGACATCTTATCTCGCCTTTGTTAGACGACATCCCCAGGTTGATATCATACTCATTTTCTTAGGGCACCATCCCATATTTGACATCTTATTCTTCTTCATAGGTTGCCATTCCCTAGTTGACATCTTATCTCATCTTCATAGGGCGCCATCCCCTAGAAGACATCTTATTTATCATCATAAGGCGCCATCGCCGAGTTTATATCTAATTTGTCTTCATAGGGCACCATCCCTTAGTTGGCATCTTATCTCGTCTTAATAGGGCGGCATCTCCTAGTTGACATTTTATCCGTCTTCATAGGAAACCATCCCCTAGTTCACATCTTATTCGTCTTCCTAGGTTGTCATCCCCTAGTTGACATCTTATCTCA
Organism: Capsicum annuum; assembly: GCF_002878395.1. Lineage (NCBI taxonomy): Eukaryota > Viridiplantae > Streptophyta > Magnoliopsida > Solanales > Solanaceae > Capsicum > Capsicum annuum. The sequence continues at coordinate 107,528 of NW_025814925.1, read as the reverse complement.
TCTTCATAGAGTACTATCCCCTAGTTGACATCTTATTCTTCTTCATAAGGCGCCATCCTTTAGTTGATATCTTATTCGTCTTCATAGGGAGCCATCCTTGAGTAGAAATCTTATTTTGTCTTCATAAAGAGGCATCCCCTAGTTAACATCTTATCTCTTCTTCATAAGAAGCCATCCCCTAGTTGGCATCTTATTTATCTTCATAGGGCGCTATCTCCAGGTTGATATCTCATTCATCTTCTTAGGGCGCAATGCCCTAGTGGACATCTTATTTCGTCTTTATCGGGCGTCATCCCCTAGTTGACATTTTATTTGTCTTCATAAAGCATCATCCCCTAGTTAACATCTTATTTTATCTTGATAGGGCGCAATCCCTGAGTTGACAACATATTCATCTTTATAGGGCGCCATCCCCTAATTGACGTCTTATTCGTCTTCATAGGGCATGATCTCCTAGTTGATATCTTATTCGTCTTCATAGGGCTACATCCTCTAGTTGACATCTTATTCGTCTTCATATGGTGCCATACCCTAGTTGACATCTTATTCATCTTCATAGGGCACCATCCCCTAGTTGACATCTTATTCTTCTTCATATGGCGCCATCCCCTAGTTGGCATCTTATATCATCTTCATAATGCACCATCCCCACGTTGAATTCTTATCTCGTCTTCGTAGGTCTCCATCTCCTAGTTGACATCTTATTCATTTACATAGGGCACTATCCCCAGTTAACATCTTATCTCTTCTTCATAAGGAGCCATCCCCTAGTTGGCATCTTATTTATCTTAATAGGGAGCTATCTCCTAGTTGATATCTCATTCATCTTCATAGGGCGCAATCCCCTAGTGGACATCTTATTCCGTCTTTATCGGGCGTCATCCCCTAGTTTACATCTTATTTGTCTTCATAAAGCATCATCCCCTAGTTAACATCTTATTTTATCTTCATAGGGCGCAATCCCTGAGTTGACATCTTATTCGTCTTCATAGGGCGCCATCCCCTAATTGACATCTTATTCGTCTTCATAGGGCATGATCTCCTAGTTGATATCTTATTCGTCTTCATAGGGCTCCATCCTCTAGTTGACATCTTATTCGTCTTCATATGGTGCCATACCCTAGTTGACATCTTAGTCGTCTTCATAGGTCACCATCCCCCAGTTGACATCTTATTCGTCTTCATATGGCTCCATCCCCTAGTTGACATCATATATCATCTTCATAATGCATCATTCCCAAGTTGAATTCTTATCTCGTCTTCATAGGTCTCCATCTCCTAGTTGACATCTTATTCGTTTACATAGGGCACCATCCCCTAGTTAACATCTTATTCATCTTCACAAGGCGCCATTTACTAGTTGATATCTTATCTCGTCTTCCTAGGGCCCCATTCCCTAGTTGATATCTTATTCGTCTTTATAGTGTGCGATCCCACAGTTGACTTGTAATTTTTTTTCAAAGGGCATCTGCTCCTTGTGGAAATCTTATTTTATTTTCATAGGGCGCGATACCCTAGTTGACATGTTATTCATTTTCATAGTGCGTCATCCCGAAGTTGACATCTTAGTTCATCTTCAGAGGCGCCATCCCCTTGTTGACATCTTATTCGTCCTTATAGGGTGCCATCTCCTTGTTGACATCATATCTCATCTTCATAGGGCAGCATCCCCTAGTTGACATGTTATTCATCTTCATAGGACACCATCCCCTAATTGATAGATTATTCGTCTTCATAGGGCGTCATTCCCTAGTTGACATCTTATCTCATTTCATAGGACGCCATCCCCTAGTTGGCATCTTATTCGTCTTCATAGGGCGCCATCCCTTAGTTGATATCGTATTCATTCTGATAGGACGCCATCCCCGAGTGGACATCTTATTTCATCTTCATAGGGTGCCTTCCCCTATTTGACATCATAATTTTCTTTATAGGGTGTCATCCCCTAGTTGACATCATATATCATTTTCAGAGGCGCCATTCCCTAGTTGACATCTTATTTATCTTAATAGGGAGCAATACCATTGTTCACATCTTATCTCATCTTCATTGGGCGCCATCCCATAGTTGACATCTTAGTCATTCTTCATAGGGCACCATCCCCTAGTTGATATCTTGTTCATCTTCATACGGTGCTATCCCCTAGTTGATATCTTTTCTCGTCTTCATAGAGCGCAATTCCCTAGTTGGTATCTTATCTCATCTTCATAGAGAGGCATCCCCTAGTTAACATCTTATTCATCTTCATAGGGCACCATCCATCAGATGACATCTTTTTCATGTTCATAGGGCACCATCCCCTGGTTAACATCTTATTTCGTCTTCATAGGGCGCCATGCCCTAGTTGACATCTAATTCATCTAAATAGGGTGCCATTCCCTAATTGATATCTTATTCATTTTCTTAGAGCGTAATCGCCTAGTAGATATCTTATGTCATCTTTATCGGGTGCCATCCCCAAGTTGACATGTTATTTGTCTTCATAGGGCATCATCCCCTAGTTGACATCTTATTTCATCTTCGTATCGCGCCATACCCAAGTTGACATCTTATTCATTATCATAGAGCACCATCCCCGAATTGACATATTATTCGTCTACATTGAGTATCATCCCTTAGTTGATATCTTATCTCATTTTCATAGGGCACCAACCCCTAGTTGACATCTTATTTGTTTTCATAGGTCTCTATCCCCTAGTTGATTTGTTATTTGTCTTCATTGGACGCCATCCTCGAGTGGATATCTTATTTCATCTTCCTAGGGTGCCTTCCCTTATTTGACATCATAATTGTCTTTATAGGGTGTCATCCCCTAGTTGACATCTTATATCATTTTCAGAGGCGCCATCCCCTAGTTGACATCTTATTCATCTTAATAGGGAGCAATACCATAGTTGACATCTTATCTCGTCTTCATTGGGCGCCATCCCATAGTCGACATCTTAGTTAGTCTTCATAGGGCTCCATCCCCTAGTTGATATCTTTTCTTATCTTCATAGAGCGCGATTCCCTAGTTGGTATCTTATCTCATCTTCATAGGGAGGCATCCCCTAGTTAATATCTTATTCATCTTCATAGGGCACCATCCATCAGATGACATCTTTTTCATGTTCATAGGGCACCATCCCCTGGTTAACATCTTATTTCGTCTTCATAGGGCGCCATGCCCTAGTTGACATCTAACTCATCTAAATATGGTGCCATTCCCTAATTGATATCTTATTCATTTTGTTAGAGCGTAATCGCCTAGTGGATATCTTATGTCATCTTTATCGGGTGCCATCCCCAAGTTGACATGTTATTTGACTTCATAGGGCGTCATCCCCTAGATGACATCTTATTTCATCTTCGTATGGCGCCATACCCAAGTTGACATCTTATTCATTATCATAGAGCACCATCCCCTAGTTGACATCCTATTCATCTTCATAGGGTGCCATCCCCTAGATGACATATTATTCGTCTTCATAGGGCTCCATCTTGTAGTTGGCATCTTATTCGTCTTTATAGTGTGCCATCCTCTAGTTGACATCTTATTCGTCTTCATAGGGCACCTTCCCCTAGTGGAGATCTTATTTAGTCTTCATAAGATATACCCTATTTTATATGTCATTCGTTTTCATAGGGCGTCATGCCCAAGATGACATCTTATTTCGTCATTAGTGGCTCCATCCCCTAGTTGACATCTTATTCATCTTCATAGGGTGCCATCCCTAGTTGACATCTTATCTATTCTTTATAGGGCGCCATCCCATAGTGGACATCTTATTTGTCTTCATAGGGCACAATCCCCTAGTTCGCATCTTATTCTTCTTCACAGGGCGCCATACAGTAGTTGATATGTTATATCGCTTTCGTAAGGTGCCATCCCCTAGTTGACATCTTATCCCATCTTTATAGGGCGGCATCCCCAAAGTGACATGTTATTTATCTTCATAGGGCACCATCCCCTAATTCATATCTAATTCATCCACATAGAGCTTCATCCCCTAGTTGACATCTTATCTCATTTTCATTGGGCGCTATCCCCTAGTTCGCATATTATTCATTTTCATAGGGCGCCATCCCCTAGTTAACATCTTATATCGCTATCGTTGAGCGTCATCGCCTAGTTGACATCTTATCTCGTCTATATATGGCGGCATCCCCTAGTTGACATATTATTCGTCATCATAGGGCACCATCCCCTAATTGACATATTATTCGTCTTCATTGAGTATCATCCCCTAGTTGATATCTTATCTCATTTTCATAGGGCACCAACCCCTAGTTGTCATCTTATTCATTTTCATAGGTCTCCATCCCCTAGTTGATTTGTTATTTGTCTTCATAGGACACCATCCTCGAGTGGATATCTTATTTCATCTTCATAGGGTGCCATCCCCTAGTTGAAATTTTCTTTGTCTTCATAGGGTGGCATCCCCTAGTTGACATCGTATGTCTTCTTCGTTGGGCGGCATGCCCTGGTTGATATCTTATTCCTTTTTATAGGGAAGCATCTCCTATATGACATCTAATTCTTCATCATTGGTCGCCATTCCCAAGTTGACATCTTATCTTGTCCTCATAGGGCACCATCCCCTAGGAGACATCTTATTCTTTTTCATAGGGTGCCATCTCCTAGTTTATATCTGTTTTGTCTTCAAAGGGTGCCATCCCTAGTTGACATATTATTGGAATTCATAGGATGCGATACCCTAGTAGACATCTTATCTTGTCTTCTTAGGGCGCCATCCCCTAATTGACATCTTATCTAATCTTCATAGGATGCCATCCCCTAGTTGACATTTTATCTCTTCTTCATAGAGCGCTATCTACTAGTTGATCTTATATTCATATTCATAGGGCGCCATACCCTAGTTGACAACTTATTCATCTTTATAGGGTGCCATGCACTAGTTGACATCGTATCTTATCTTCATAGGGCGCCATGCCCTAGTTGATATCTTATTTATCTTCATCGGGCAACATCACATTGTTTATATCTTATCTTGTCTACATAGGGTGCCAACCCCTAGTTGACATCTTATTTTTCTTCATAGGGAGCCATCCCCGAGTTGACATCTTATTCATCTTTAGAGGGCGCAATCCCTTAGTTGACATCTTATTCACCTTCATGGGCATCATCCCCTAGTTGACGTCTTATCTCGTATTCATAGGGTGCCATCCCCTTGTTGACATCTTATTCGTCTTCATAGGTCACCATTCCATAGTTGACATCTTATTCATCTTCATAGGGCTCCATTCCATATTCGGCAACTTATTCGTCTTCATTGGGCACCAACCCCAAGTTGATATCTTATATCATTTTCATAGGGCGCCGTCCTCTGGTTAACATCTTATTCATCTTCATAGTGCGTCATTCCCTAGTTGACATCTTATCTCATCTTCATAGGGCTCCATCCCATAGTGGACATCTTACTTTGTCTTCATAGGGCACCATTCCCTAGTTGGCATCTTATCTCGTCTTCGTAGGGCGGCATTTCCTAGTTGACATCTTATCCATCTTCAAAGGACACCATACCCTAGTAGACATCAGATTCATCTTCGTAGGGTGTCATCACATAGTTGATATCTTATCTGATCTTTATAGAGTGTCATCCCCTAGTTGACATCTTATTCATCTTCATAAGGTGCTATCCTCTAGTTTATATCATATTTTTCTTCATTCATAAGGTGCCATGCACTAGTTATTATCTTATCTCCTATTATAGAGAGCCATCCCCTAGTTGGCATCTTATTCATCTACATAGGGCACCATCTCCTAGTTGTATATCATTCATCTCTTAGTTCACAATCCCCTAGTGGACATCTTATTTCATCTTTATCGGGCGCCATCCCCTAGTTTACATCTTATTTGTCATCATAGGGCGTCATCCCCTAGTAAACATCTTATTTTGTCTTCATAGGACGCCAACCCAGAGTTGACATTTTATTCATCTTCATAGGGCGCCATCCCCTAGTTGACAACTTATTCGTCTTCATAGGGCGCCATCCCCTAGTTGATATCTTATTCGTCTTCATATGGTGCTATCCCTTAGTTGACGTTTTATTCGTCTTCATAGGGCACCATCCCCTATTTGACATCTTATTCGTCTTCATAGGGCGCCATCCCCTAGTTGATATCTTATATCATCTTCATAATGCACCATCCCCTATTTGAATTATTATCTTGTCTTCATAGGAATCCATTTCCTAGTTGACATCTTATTCGTCTTCATAAGGCGCCATCCGCTAGTTGAAATCATATCTCGTCTTCCTAGGGCCCCATCCCCTAGTTTATATCTTATTCGTCTTTGTAGTGCGCCATTCCCTACTTGATATCTTATTTGTCTTCATAGGGCACCTCTACTTGTGGGAATCTTATTTATCTTCAGAGGGCGCCATACCCTAGTTGACATATTATTCGTTTTCATAGGGCATCACCCCCAAGTTGATAGTTTATTTCATCTTTAGAGGGGCCATCCCCTCATTGACATCTTATTCATCTTCATAGGGCGCCATCCCCTAGTTGACATCTTATCTCATCTTCATAGGGCGGCATCCCCTATTTGACATGTTATTCATCTCCATAGGGCACCATCCCTTAATTTATAGCTTATTCTTCTTTATAGGGCATCATCACCTAGTTGACATCTTATCTTATTTTCATAGGGCGCCAACCACTAGTTGACCGCTTATTTGTCTTTATAAGGCGCCATCCCTTAGTTGATAACGTATATGTCTTGATAGGGCGCCATCCCTGAGTGGACATCTTGTTTCATCTTCATAGGGTGCCATCCCTTAGTTGACTTCATAATTGTCTTTATAGGGTGTCATCCCCTAGTTGACATCTTATGTCATCTTCAGAGGCGCCATCCCTTAGTTGACATCTTATTCGTCTTCATAGGGAGCAATACCCTAGTTGACATATTATCTCATCTTCATAGGGCGTCAATCCATAGTCGATATCTTACTTTGTTTTCATAGGGCGCCATCCCTTAGTTGACATCTTATTGATCTTCATAGGGTGCCATCCCCTAGATGACATCTTATCTCGTCTTCATAGGGCGACTTTCCCTAGTTGGGATCTTACCTTATCTTCATAGGGTGACATCCCCTAGTTAAAATCTTATTCATCTCCATAGGGCACCATCCATTAGTTGACATCTATATCATATTCATAGGGCACCATGCCCTAGTTTACATCTTATTTCATCTTCATAGGGTGTCATCCCCTAGTTGACATTTAATTCATCTAAATAGAGCGTAATCCCCGAGTTGATATTTTATTCATCTGCTTAGGGCGCAATCCTTTAGTTGATATCTTATATCATCTTTATCGGGTGCCATCCCCAAGTTGACATATTATTTATCTTCATAGGTTGTCATCTCCTAGTTGACATCTTATTTCGTCTGGATAAGGCGCCATACCCGAGTTGACATCTTATTTATCTTCATGGAGCACCATCCCATAGTTGACATCCTATTCGTTTTCATAGGCCATCCCTTAGATAACATATTATTCGTCTTGATAGGGCTCTATCCTATAGTTGACATCTTCTTCGTCTTCATATGGTTTCATCCCCTCGTTGAAATCTTGTTCGGTTTCATAGGGCGCCATTCCCTAGTTGACATCTAATTCGTCTACATAGGGCGCCATCCCCTAGTTGACTTCTTATCTGGTATTCATAATGCACCATCCCCTTGTTGAATTCTTATCGTATCTTCATAGGTCTCCTTTTCCAAGTTGACATCATATTCGTATTCAAAGGGTACTATCCCCTACTTGATATCTTATTCATCTACATATGGTGCAATCCCAAGTTGACATCTTATTCATATTCGTAGTACGCCATTCCCTACTTGACATCTTATTCGTCTTCATAGGGCACCTTCCCCTAGTGGAGATCTTATTTTGTCTTCATAGGGTGCCGTACCCTAGTTTACATGTTATTCATTTTCATAGGGCGTCATCCCCAAAATGACTTCTTATTTCATCTTTAGATGCGCCATCCTCTAGTTAACATCTTATTCATCTTTATAGGGCGTCATCCCCTAGTTGACATCTAATCTATTCTTCATAGGGCGCCATCCCATAGTGGACATCTTATTTTTCTTCATAGGGCACAATCACCTAGTTCGCATCTTATTTGTCTTCATAGGGTGCTATCCCCTAGTTGACATCTTATCTCTCTTTCGTAGGGCATTATCACCTAGTTGACATCTTATCAAATCTTCATATGGCGGCATCCCCTTGTTGACATGTTATTTATCTTGATAGGGCACCATTCCCTAATTGACATCTTATTCGTTCTCATAGAGCTTCATCCCCTAGTTGACATCCTATCTCGTTTTCATTGGGCACCATCTCCGTGTTGGCATATTATTCATCTTCATAGGATGCCATCCCCTAGTTGACATCTTATCTCACTTTCGTAGGGTGCCATCACCTAGTTGACTTCTTATCTCATCTTCATATGGAGACATCCCCATGTTGATATGTTATTCTTCTTCATAGGGCACCATCCCCTAATTGACATCTTATTCGTATTCATAGAGCGTCATCCCCTTGATGATATCTTGTGTTATTTTGATCGGGAACCAACCCCTAGTTGACATCTTATTTGTCTTCATCTGTCTCCATCCCTTAGTTTATATGTTATTCGTCTTCATAGGACGCCATCCTCGAGTGGATATCTTATTTTGTCTTCATAGGGTGCCATCCCCTAGTTGACATCTTCTTTGTCTTCATAGGGTGTTATCCCCTAGTTGACATCTTATTTCATCTTCAGAGGCGCCATCCTCTAGTTGGCATCTTATTCGTGTTCATAGGGTGCCATCCCCTAGTTGACATCTTATCTCTTCTTCATAGGGCGCCATCTCCTAGTTAACATCTTATCTCGTCATCGTTAGGCGGCATCCCCTGGTTAATATCTTATTCATTTATATAGGGCACCATCTCCTATTTGAAATCTTATTCGTCTTCATAGGTCGCCATTCCCTAGGTGACATCTTATCTTGTCTTCATAGGGCGCCATCCCCTAGGAGACATCTTATTCATCTTCACAAGGCGCCATCCCCTACTTTATATCTTTTTTGTCTTCATAGAGCACCATCCCCTAGTGGATATTTTATTTCATCTTTATCGGGCGCCATCGTCATCCCCTAGTTGACATCTTATTTGTCTTCATAGGGCGCCATCCCATAGTTAATATCTTATCTCCTCTTCATAGGGCGTCATCTTCTAGTTGACATCTAATTCATCTTCATAGGGTGCCATCCCCTAGTTGAAATCTTAATCGTCTTCATAGGGCGCCATACCTTAGTTTACATCTTATTAATCTTCATAGGGTGCCATACCCTAGTTGACATCTTATCTTGTCTTCACAGGGCACCATTCCCCAGTTGACTTATTATCTAGTCTTCATAGGATGCCATCTCCTTGTTGATATCTTATCTCATCTTCATAGAGCGCTATCTACTTGCTGATATCATATTCGTCTTCATAGGGCTCCATACCCTAGTTGACATCTTATTCATCTTCGTAGGGTGCCATGCACTATTTGACATCTTATCTTTTCTTCATAGTATGCCATCCCCTACTTGACATCTTATTCGTCTTCATCGGGTGCCATTCCCTTGTTGACATCTCATCTCATCTTCATAGGGTGCCAGCCCCTAATTGACATCTTATTTGTCTTCATAGGGTGTCATCCCTGAGTTGACATCTTATTCATCATTATAGGGTACAATCCCCTAGTTGACATCTTATTCGTATTCATAAGGTGTCACCCCTAATTGACGTCTTATCTCGTATTCATAGGGTGTTATCCCATAGTTGATATATTTTATATCTTCATAGGGAATCATTCCCTAGTTGACAACTTATTCGTCTTCATAGGGCACCATCCCTAAGTGGACATCTGATTCATCTACATAGGGCGCCATTACTTCATTAACATTTTATTTGTCTTAATAGGGTGTCATTCCCTAGTTGACATCTTATCTCGTCTTCATAGGCCTCCATCCCATAGTGGACATCTTACTTTGTCTTCATAGGGCACTATCCCCTAGTTGACAACTTATCTCGTCTTCAATAGGCGGCATCTCCTAGTTTATATCTTATCAATCATAATAGTACACCACCCCCTAGTTCATATCATATTCGTCTTCATAAGGCGTCATCCCCTAGTTGACATCTTATCTCGTCTTCATAGAGTGCCATCTCCTAGTTGACATCTTATTATTCTTCATAAGGCGCCATCCCCTAGTTGATATCTTATTCGTCTTCATAGGGCTCCATCCCCGAGTGGAAATCTTATTTCATCTTCATAAGGTGCCATGCCCTAGTTAACATCTTATCTCATCTTCATAGGGAGCCATCCCCTAGTTGGTATCTTATTAATCTTCATAGGGCACCATCTCCTAGTTGATCTCTCATTCATCTTTTTAGAGCGCAATCCCCTAGTGGACATCTTATTTCATCTTTATCGAGGGTCATCCCATAGTTGATATCTTATTTGTCTTCATAAGGCATCATCACCTAGTTGACATCTTATTTCGTCTTCATAGGGCGCCATCCCTTAGTTGACATCTTATTCATCTTCTTAGGGAGCCATCCCCTAGTGGACATATTATTCATCTTCATAGGGCGCCATCCGCTAGTTGACATCTTATTCTTCTTCATAGGGCTCCATCCTCTAGTTGACATCTCATTAGTCTTCATAATATGCCATCACCCTAGTTATCATCTTATTCGTCTTCATAGGATACCATGTCCTAGTTGACTTCTTATTCATCTTGAAAGGGCGCCATCCCCTAGTTGGAAACTTATATCAACTTCATAATTCACTATGCCCGAGTTGACTTCTTATCTTTTCTTCATAGGTGTCTATCTCCTAGTTGACATCTTATTCATTTTCATAGGGCACAATCCCCTAGTTTACATCATATTCACCTTCATAGGGTGCTATCCCCTAGTTGATATCTTATTTCATCTTCCTAGGGCCCCATCCCCTAGTTGATATCGTATTCGTCATCGTAGTGCCCCATCCGCTAGTTGACATCTTATTTGTCTACATAGGGCACCTTCTCCTAGTGGAAATCTTATTTTATCTTCATAGGGTGCCATACCCTAGTTGATATATTATTCGTTTTCATAGGGCGTCATCTCTTTGTTGACATCTTCTTTCATCTTCAGAGGTGCCATCCCCTCATTGACATCTTGTTGGTCTTCGTAGGGCACCATTCCCTAGTTTACAACTTATATGTTATTCAAAGGGCGCCATCCCATAGTAGACATCTTACTTTGTCTTCATAGGGAACCATCCCCTAGTTGGCATCTTATTTGTCTTCATAGGGTGCTATCCCTAGTTTATATCTTATCTTGTCTTCATAGGGAGCCATCTCCTATTGCACATCTTATCTCATTTTCATAGGGCGGCATCCCCTAGTTGACATGTTATTTGTCTTCATCGGGCACCATCCCCTAATTGAAATCTTATTCATCTTCATAGGGTGTCATTCCTTAGTTGACATCTTATCTTATTTTCAAAGGCAGCTATCTCCTAGTTGATATCTTATTTGTCTTCATAGGATGCCATCTCCTCGTTGATATATTATTCATCTTCATAGGGCGCCACCCTCGAGTGGACATCTTATTTCATCTTCATAGGGCGCCATCCCCTAGTTGACATCTTCTTTGTCTTCATAGGGTGTCATCCCCTAGTTGACATCTTATTACATCTTCAGAGGTTCCATCCCATAGTTGACATCTTATTCGTCTTTATAGGGAGCCATCCCCTAGTTGACATCTTATCTCATTTTCATAGGGTGCCATTCTATAGTGGACATATTACTTTGTCTTCATAGGGCACCATCTCTTAGTTGACATCTTATTCGTCTTCACTGGGTGCCATCCCCTAGTTGACATCTTATCTCATATTCATAAGGCGCAATCTCCTTGTTGATATTTTATCTCATCTTCATTAGGCGGCATCCCTAGTTGACATCTTATTCCTCTTCATAGGTCGTCATTTCCTAGTTGACTTCTTATCTCGCCTTCATAGGGCGCCATCCCATAGTTGACATCTTATTCATCTTCATAGGGCGCCATCCCCGAGTTGATAACTTATTTGTCTTCATAGTGCGCCATCCCCTTATGGACATCTTATTTTATTTTCATGAGGCGCCATCGCCATCACCTAGTTGACATCTTATTAGTGTTCATAGGGCGACAACTCCTAGTTGACATCTTATTTCATCAACATAGGGTGCCATCCCCTAGTTGACATCTTATTCGTCTTTATATAGTGCCATCCCCTAGTTGACATCTTGTTCGTCTTCATAGGGTGCCCTTCCCTAGTTGACATCTTATTAGTCCTCATAGGGCGTCATAACCTAGTTGAAATCTTATCTCGTCTTCATAGGGCACCATCCCCTAGTTGACATCTTATCACGTCTGCTTAGAGTGTCATTCATTAGTTGACATCTTATTTGTCTTCATAAGGCGCCATCCCCTAGTTGATATCTTATGTCGTCTTCTGAGGCGCCATTCTCTAGTTTACATCTTATTCATTCTTATTGGGCACTATCCTCTAGTTGACATCTTATTCGTCTTCATAGGGTGCCATCCCCTAGTTAACATCTTATTTGTCTTCATAGGGTGCCATCCCCTAGTTGACAACTTATCTCGTATTAATCGGGTTCCATCCCCTAGTTGACATCTCATTCATCTTTATAGGGCTCAATCCCCTAGTTGAAATCTTATTCGTCTTCATAGGGCGCTATCCCCTTGTGGACATCTTATTTCGTCTTCATAGGGCGTAATCTCCTGGTTGATATCTCATTCATCTTCATAGGGTGTCATCCCCTAGTTGAAATCTTATCTCGTCTTCATAGGGCTCCATCCCAAAGTGGACGTCTTATTTTGTCTTCATAAGGCATCATCCCCTAGTTGACATCTTATCTCATCTTAATAGGGCGGAATCCCCTAGTTGACATCTTATTCTTGTTCATTGGGCACCATCCACTAGTTGACATTTTGTTCATCTTCATAGGGTGTTATCCTCTAGTTGACATCTTATCTCATCTTTATAGAGTGCCCTCTATTAGTTGACATCTTATTTGTCTTCATAAGGCACCATCCCCTAGTTGACATCTTATCTCGTCTTTATAGGGCTCCATCCCCGAATGAAAATCTTATTTCTTCTTCATAGAGTGTCATCCCCTAGTTGACATCTTATTTGTCTTCATAGGGTGTCATCCCCTATTTGACATCTTATTTCGTCTTCAGAGGCGCCATCATCTAGTTGACTTCTTATTCATTTTCATTGGGCACCATCCTTTAGTTGACATCTTATTCGTCTTCATAGGGCTCCATCCCCTTGTTAACATCTTATTTGTCTTCATAGGGCACCATTCCCTAGTTGAAAACTTATTCATCTTTATAGGGCACCATCCCAAGTGGACATCTTTTTCGTCTACATAGGGCGCCATCCCCTGGTTAATATTTTATTCATCTTCATAGAGTGCCATTCTCTAGTTGACATCTTATCTAATCTTCATAGGGCTCCATCCCATAGTGGACATCTTACTTTTCCTTCATAGGACACTATCCCCTAGTTGACATCTTATCTCATCTTCATAGGGTGGCATCTCCTAGTTTACACCATATCCATAGTACACCATCCCCTAGTTCATATCTTATTGGTCTTCATAGGGATTCATCCTCTAGTTGACATCTTATCTCGTCTTCATAGAGTGCCATCCCCTAGTTGACATCTTATTCTTCTTCATAAGGCACCATCCCTTAGTTGTTATCTTATTGGTCGTAATACGGCCACATCCCCAAGTGAAAGTCTAATTTCATATTCACAAGGCGCCATCCCCTAGTTAACATCTTATCTCATCTTCATAGGGAGCCATCCCTTAGTTGGTATCTTATTAATCTTCATAGGGCGCCATCTCCTCGTTGACATCTCATTCATCTTTTTAGAGCGCAATCCCCTAGTGGATATCTTATTCGTCTTTATCGGGCTCCATCTCATAGTTGACATCTTATTTGTCTTCATAGGGCATAATCACCTAGTTGGTATCTTATTTCGTATTCATAGGGCGCCATCCCTAAATTGACATCTTATTTGTCTTCTTAGGGAGCCATCCCCTAGTTGACATATTATTCGTCTTCATAGGGTGCCATCCCCTAGTTGACATCTTATTCTTCTTCATAGGGCTCCATCCTTTAGTTTTCATCTTAGTAGTCTGCATAATGTGTCATCCCCTAGTTGACATCTTATATCTCTTCATAGGGCACCATGCCCTAATTAACATCTTATTCATCTTCATAGGGCGCCATGCCCTAGATGACAACTTATAACATCTTCATAATTCACCATGCCCTAGTTGACTTCTTATCTCGTCTTCATAGGTGTCTATCTCTTAGTTGACATCTTATTCAATTTCATAGGGCACCATCCCCTAGTTTACATCATATTCATACTCATATGGCGCTATCTCGTAGTTGAACTCTTATCTCATCTTCCTAGGGCCCCATCCCCTAGTTGATATCGTATTCGTCGTCGTAGTGCCCCATCCCGTAGTTGACATCTTATTTGTCTACATAGGGCACCTTCTCCTAGTGGAAATCTTATTTTATCTTCATAGGGAGCCATACCCTAGTTGATATGTTATTCGTTTTAATAGGGCGTCATCTCCTTGTTGACATCTTCTTTCATCTTTAGACGCGCCATCCCCTTGTTGACATCTTATTGGTCCTCAAAGGGCGCCGTTCCCTAGTTGACATCTTATTTATTCTTCATAGGATGCCATCCCATAAGGACATCTTACTTTGTCTTCATAGGGAACCATCCCCTAGTTGGCATCTTAATTGTCTTCATAGAGCGCTATCCCCTAGTTGACATCTTATCTCGTCTTCATGGGGTGCCATCTTCTATTGTACATCTTATCTCATCTTTATGGGACGGCATCCCCTGGTTGACATGTTATTCGTCTTAATAGGGCACCATCCCCTAATTGAAATCTTATTCATCTTCATAGGGCGTCATCCCATTGTTGACATCTTATCTCATTTTCATAGGAAACTATCTCTTAGTTGACATCTTATTCGTCTTTATAGGACGCTATCTCGTCATTGATATATTATTCATCTTCATAGGGCGCCATCCCTAAGTGGACATCTTATTTCGTCTTCCTAGGGCGCCATCCCCTAGTTGACATCTTCTTTGTCTTCATAGAGTGTCATCCCCAAGTTGACATCTTATTTCATCTTCAGAGGCGCCATCCCCTAGTTGACATCTTATTCGTCTTCATAGGGAGCCATCCT
This sequence comes from Capsicum annuum, assembly GCF_002878395.1. Classification (NCBI taxonomy): domain Eukaryota; kingdom Viridiplantae; phylum Streptophyta; class Magnoliopsida; order Solanales; family Solanaceae; genus Capsicum; species Capsicum annuum. Next base: position 92,203 of record NW_025814925.1, on the reverse strand, counting down.
CTAGTTGACATCTTATCTCATTTTCATAGGGCGCCATTCTATAGTGGGCATCTTACTTTGTCTTCATAGGGCGCCATCTCTTTGTTGACATCTTATTCGTCTTCACATGGTGACATCCCCTAGTTGACATCTTATCTCGTCTTCATAAGGCACCATCTCCTAGTTGACATCTTATCTCATCTTTATTAGGCGGCATCCTCTAGTTGACATCTTATTCGTCTTCATAGGTCGTCATTTCCTAGTTGACATCTTATCTCGTCTTTATACGGCGCTATCCCTTAGTTGACATCTTATTCATCTTCCCAGGGCACCATCCCCTAGTTGATAACTTATTTGTCTTCATAGGGCGCCATCCCCATATGGATATCTTATTTCATTTTCATCGGGCGCCATCGCCATTACCTAGTTGACATCTTATTCATCTTCATAGGGCGACATCCCCTAGTTGACATCTTATTCGTCTTTATATGGTGTCATCCCCTATTTGACATATTGTTCCTCTTCATAGGGTGTCATTCCCTAGTTGACATCTTATTAGTCTTCATAGGGAGCCATGCCTAGTTGACATCTTATCTCGTCTTTATAGGGCACCATCCCCTAGTTGACATCTTATCTCGTCTTCATAGGATACCTTCCCTTGTTGACATCTTATCTCATCTTCATAGGGCACCAGCCCCTAATTCACATCTTATTCCTTTTCATATGGTGTCATCCTCGAGTTGACATATTATTCGTCTTTATAAGGGGCCATCCCCTAGTTAAAATCTTATTCTTCTTTATAGGGCGTCATCCCCTAGTTGACAACTTATCTCATATTCATAGGGTCCCATCCGCTAGTTGACATCTTATTCGTCTTCACAGGGCCCCATCCCCTTGTTGATATCTTATTGTCTTAATAGGGCACCATCCCCTTGTAGACATCTTATTTCATCTTCATAGGGCACCATTCCTTGGTTGATATCTCATTCATCTTCATAGGGTGCCATCCCCTAGTTGACATCTTATCTCATCTTCGTAGGGCTCCATCCCATAGTGGACGTCTTTCTTTGTCTTCCTAGGGCACCATCCCTTATTTGACATCTTATCTCATCTTCATAGGGTAGAATCTCCTAGTTGACATCTTATCTGTCTTCATTAGGCACCATCCCCCAGTTGACATCTTATCTCATCTTCATTAGGCGGCATCCCCTAGTTGACATCTTATTCGTCTTCATAGGTCATCATTTCCTAGTTGACATCTTATCTCGTCCTCATAGGGCGTCATCCCTTAGTTGACATCTTATTCATCTTAATAGGGAGCCATCCCCTAGTTGCTAACTTATTTGTCTTCATATAGCGCCATCCCCTTGTGGACATCTTATTTCATTTTCATCGGGGGCCATCGCCATCACCTAGATGACATCTTATTCATCTTCATAGGGCAACATCCCCTAGTTGACATCTTATCTCGTCAACATAGGGTGCCATCCCCTAGTTTATATCTTATTCGTCTTTTTATAATGTCATCCCCTATTTGACATCTTATTCGTCTTCATAGGGTGTCATTCCCTAGTTGACATCTTGAAAGTCTTCATAGGGAGCCATACCCTAGTTGACATCTTATCTCGTCTTCATAGGGTACCATCCCCTAGTTGACATCTTATCTCGTCTTCATAGGATACCTTCCCTTGTTGACATCTTATCTCGTCTTCATAGGGCGCCAGCCCCAAATTCACATCTTATTCCTCTTCATATGGTGTTATCTCTGAGTTGACATATTATTCGTCTTTATAGGGCGCTATCCCCTAGTTAACATTTTATTTGTCTTCATAGGGCGTCATCCCCTAGTTGACAACTTATCTCGTATTCATAGGGTCCCATCCCCTAGTTGACATCTTATTCGTCTTCACAGGGCTCCATCCCCTAGTTGATATCTTATTCGTCTTAATAGGGCACCATTCCCTTGTGGACATCTTATTTCGTCTTCATCGGGCACTATACCCTAGTTGATATCTTATTCATCTTCATAGTGTGCAATCCTCTAGTTGACATCTTATCTCATCTTCATAGGGCTCCATCCCATAGTGGACGTCTTTCTTTGTATTCATAGGGCACCATCCCCTAGTTGACATCTTATCTCATCATAGGGTAGAATCCCCTAGTTGACATCTTATCTGTCTTCATTAGCGACCATCCTCTAGTTGATATCTTATTCATCTTCATAAGGCGTTATGCTCTAGTTGACATCTTATCTCATCTTCATAGAGTGTCATCCATTAGTTGACATCTTTTTTGTCTTCATAAGGCGCCATCTCTTAGTTGATATCTTATTTCATCTTCAGAGGCTCCATCTTGTAGTTGACATCTTATTCATTTTTATTGGGCACCATCCTCTAGTTGACATCTTATTCGTCTTCATAGGGTGTCATCCCCTAGTTAACATCTTATTCATCTTCATAGGGCGTCATCGCCTACTTGATAACTTATCTCATATTCGTGGGGTCTCATCCCCTAGTTGACATCTCATTCATCTTCATAGGGCTCCATCCCCTAGTTGACATCTTATTCATCTTCATAGGGCGTTATCCGCTTGTGGACATCTTATTTCGTCTTCATAGAGCGCCATCCCCTGGTAGATATCTCATTCATCTTTATAGGGTGTCATCCTCTAGTTGACATCTTATCTCGTCTTCATAGGGCTCTAACCCATAGTGGACGTCTGTTTTTGTCTTTATAGTGCACCATACCCTAGTTAACATCTTATCTCATCTTCATAGGGCGGAATCCCCTAGTTAACATCTTATTCGTCTTCATTGGGCACCATCCCCTAGTTGACATCTTATTTGTCGTCATAAGGTGTTATCCTCTAGTTGACATCTTATCTTGTCTTCATAGAGTATCATCCATTAGTTGACATGTTATTTGTCTTCATAAGGCCCCATCCCCTAGTTGACATCTTATTCGTCTTCATAGGGCTCCATCGCCGAATGGAAATGTTATTTCTTCTTCATAGGGTGCCATCTCCTAGTTAACATCTTATTTGTCTTCATAGGGTGTCATCCCCTAGTTGACATCTTATTTCGTCTTTAGATGCGCCATCCTGTAGTTGACATCTTATTCATTTTCACTGGGCACCATCCTCTACTTGACATCTTATTCGTCTTCATAGGGTACCATCCCCTTGTTGACATCTTATCTCATCTTCATAGGGTGTCATCCCCTAGTTGACATCTTATTCCTCATCGTAGGCCGCCATCCCCTAGTTTACATCTTGTTCATCTTCATAGGGCACCTTCCCCTAGTGGAAATATTATTTTGTCTTCATAGGGCGCCATACCCTAGTTGACGAGTTACTCGTCTTCATAGGGCGTCTTCCCCAAGTTAACATCTTGTTTCGTCTTCATGGGGCGCCATCCCCTAGTTTACTTCTTATTTGTCTTTATATGGTGCCGTCCTCTAGTTGACATCATAGGAAATCCCATTTCCTAATTTTTCTTATTCGTCTTCATAGGGCCATCCCCTAGTTGACGTTTTATTTCGTTTTTATATGGTGGCATCCCCTAGTTGACATTTTAGGAAATAAATCTTCCTATTTTTCTACTTTATGTCTTCATTGGGTATGAAAATCCCTAGTCGCATTTTAAGAAGAGAAAATTCTAATTCTTTTTCATGCATTCACACGGCATAACATTATTTAGTTGCATTATTGAGAATAATAATCTTATTTTATTGCATACCTAGCTTTGATTTCCATCATTTTTATTTATTATTGTGTAGTTTTTCTAATAACTCACTTTTTCCTAGTGCAAACTGGGGAGAAAAAATTATTTGTTTTGTTTTGTTTTCTTTGATGGTATACAGGTATTTCTGCAAAGCACATGTATATTCAAGGATGAAATCCCGTCTTCAGTCAGAATATAGAAGACTGATTAGTTTGATGATAGTTAGAGTCATCATTGAATCCGTGGCAGCCCAATATCTCAAGAGACATCTTTTTAACTTCTGATCAAGAGAACATGCATTAAAAAGTATTCTATGAACTGTTCTTTGGTAGCATGTCAATGACTAAATTTAAGTTTCAAGTTCAAGTCTTAAATCCTAACTTCAAGATCAAATTTTGAGATCAAGGTACCTATCAGAAGAAGGTGAGGTGATAACAGAAGATCCAAGAGGAAGATTTGAAGCAAGAGAATCAAGATGAATAGAATAGATAGGATCTTGTAATTTAGTTTCCAGTTTCATTTTCTTTTGTAATAAAAGGAACCGCGGACCAAAAACTCGAAGGGACCTCAACTCGATTCTCTAACACATTCCTTTCATTCCTTCACTCATCTGAACTACACGTGTCCTTTTTCTCTTATAACCCGAGATATGTAGATGCCCAAAGCCAGGGCTCGGTCACACCTCTTTCGTACTTATTTACGTATTACCTTTGAATAAACGGTTGGGCCAAAATATTTGTCATGTTTACTTCTTTGCTTGAACATTCTCCATATTTCCAAGGAAAGAGAGGCATTCTGTAAACACCTAATTTTTGAACAAACCTAATGTTTTTACGCCATTTTAGTATTCAATTTATTTATTTAAGTCTAAATTAGATATTGTAAGTTTATTTTATTTTTATTAAGTTTGGTTTAATAGTTTTGAAAAATACAAAAATAGAGTCACATTTTAGATAAGATTTTATTTTCATTATTATTATTTTTTTTTTTTAAAAAAAGGAAAATTAAATTATGTTATTTTCTTCTTTTAACTTTTAATAAATAATTTAATCATATTTATGTTCCGTAATTATGTTCTATGACTAATTATTTATCTTACTTATATTTTATTAGTTTTAAATAATTTTATCTTTTTTTTATTATCATTATTTTTATTTAAAACATTAAAAAAAAAAGACCTAAACTACCCAATCTTTCCACTCCCCTCAATCTCTCCCATGTCCTCCATTTTTCCCATATGCATGTTAATGCATAATCACCACTACACAACACACGACACACACACAAATGCATTAATATTTATACATGCACATGCACACAATAAAATGGGGGAAAACTTGAGAAATAACAATTAGAGAAAAGAAAAGAATACTTGGAGAACAAAAAAAAACTGGAGAGAAAAGTAGGAAAACACAGAAACAAAAAGCAAGAAGAAAGAGAGAATGAGAGAGGAAAAAGGGATTTGAGTCTAAGGTTTCTTCCGGATTTCGAGTTCGTGGTTCGTTTATTTTTTTATTGTGAATTACTTGCACAAGAGGTAACCCTCAATATTTTTGTGTAATTTAATATCATGATTATACGAAATTTGATTTCAATAATAGAAAGTTGTTTAGATTCATTGAATGTTTAATTGGTATAACCATTTGTTTTCGCATGGTTAAGTTAAAGTAATGTTCCTACCTTAATAAAAGTTTACATTTAGTATTTTAGTGGTCAAAATTTTAGTTTCTTGAATAATTTCTCAAAAAAAAAAAATATTTCTCACTTGTATCTTCATGTCATTTTTTATTCCACTTTTCGTTGCGCCGTGTTTAATTAGTGCTCGTAGTTGTTTGAACAATTCTTTTTTATATTATAATGTTTAATTAAAAGTCATAGTGGAGGTATTTACTTACTGTAATGACTAAGAATTTTACATTGTTTGAATTATTTTTTCTTAATTGAACTAGGTAGTGATTACTTTGTTTTAAATATTTTACTCATTTTGAGGTTATTTTAATTTTCTTATCGAGAGGCAAATTTTAGGATATTATTAAATTGATAGGTTAATATTAAACTCGAATAAAATTTTATTTTCATCAAGATGTAACTATATATTTGTTTTAGAGACATTTAAAAGAAATTTAAAGACCAAGAATGTTCAACAATTAAAAAATGAGAATGAACATGTTTGTGTACGTTTTTTTTTTTTTTTAAAAAAAGAAATATGAAAAATTAAATTAGAATTTTGCATGTTAACTTGTAATATTTTAAATGCTAGTCTGTCACTTTGGCTTGTCTTTATAAATGCAGGATTATTCCTTTTCGTTGAAAAAAAAAAGTCTATATATACACCAAGCTTAGATCAATTTTATTATGTTTCATTAAATAAATTAACTAGCTTGAATTTAAATGAGACGGGTGGTTAATTTATTCAAAACTCCATAGCAATAAAGAAAGAAAAGAGAGCAAAAAACAACTCCGAGGGAGTTAATTTATAAAATAATGAGTTAGGTTCTTAACCTCTAAATAATTAAGGTTAAACATACAAGATAAAGTTAACGATGAAACTGGAAAGCCCTGCTACCGACCATTCGTTATAATAAAATTTATCATACCATTTGAAGTAGATCTAATTGGATTGGATAGATTCTAAACATGTCAAGTGCTTATTTAGATTAGGAAAAATGAGAACCATCCATAAATGGCTTAAAGGTACGAGAAATATATCAAAATTTGTGGTATGATCCGAAAATACTGCTACCAGCAAGCCACACATTAATATAATTAAAAATATATTTAAAAGAAATCAAAAGTGGGATAGAAGTTACTTTTAGGTTAACAAATATTATAAATCCAAAAGATTAATTTAAGCCAGACGTAAGTCATTAAAGTGACCGTGCTAGAACCACGGGACTTGAGGGGTGTCTAACACCTTCCCCTCGGTCAACAGAATTCCTTATCTGGATTTCTAGTTCGCAGACCAAAAATGAAGAGTCATTTCCTTTTGAATAGGGATTCAATAAGGTGACTTGGAACACCCAAAATCAATTTCACGTGATGACTCTGTAAATAAATTAATCCCTATTCAAAACGTCACTTTAATTTGAAAAATCTCAGTTTTCTCTAAAACCAGCTCTCTGGCGAGGTCGGATGCAGAAAAAATAGGGGTGTGACACTGATCCTTTTATCCCTCACTATCGATCTATTGCACAACAACAATCCAATTAAATTCCATAAGTGAGATTGGGAGAGTGTACGCAATTCTTTGTCCAAGAAGAGAAAACAGTTTATTTGTCCTAATGTTTTCAATCAACCTTATTATTATCTCAATTATCAAGTACCACATCCCTAATAGATAAGTATTTAACACTAATTAAGTCTCTAGAAAACAACTTAGCATAAAATTCAAGTCAATATCCAACAAAAAGAAAATACTAAAATGAAATAAGAACAAACCACAATGTGTTTTACCCTCAATAAAATCTGCCCAAGCCTGATTAAGCCTGATGCAATATGGCCCGCCGCACAGCGCCACACATGAATTATTTTCTTGTTGACAACCTTTCCTTCCAAGCCTACTCATTCCAATGCTAGTGTGGCACAGTCCACATAGCATGGTGTCGTGCATATGCTTGCTACTTCATGTTCTTAGTTTTCTTTATTCTTTTCATAATGATGTTTGTATTTCAAATTAGATCTCAATTACTTTCTTGGCTTCTACTAAGAATTTGAAGCTCCAAAATAGTCATATTATCTCAAAACATGCTCATTCTTTGATCAAACATCATAAATAAACACAAGTACTAAGCATGAAACAATTATAATTATAATGAAATAGCGAAATTAAATACATATACAAGCTAAATATACGCATTTTCATGCCAAATGTACACATCCCACACTAGAATTCCTGATCGTTCTCGAGGATGCTACTACTCAATAACGCCTCTTGAAAGGTGCCACTAATACCCTTAAAGTCAAACTAAAGGAAGCTAAATGAGTATGGAGAGCCCTTCATCGAATTTCATTGTTGCATTATTTGGATCTCGTGAGGTTCGTAGTATCTATAAATTTTAATCTTACATTTAATATATTAATTATGAAATAGAATGAATAATATCCAATTCTTTTATCTACTCTATGACAATTTGTCATTTGTTGACGTTCGAATTGGTATGTTAGTTTTGAATGCACAAAAGTGAAAGATAAATTTGGATGGTTATAGCTCGAATAATAGTTTTACCATATAAATTATGAGCATTTTACTTACAAACATACTAAAAGATAATCATGAAAGAATGGCGCGCAAAATCTTTTATAAAAATTCAATAACATAATTTTAATTTGAAAAAAATATTAATGTGTAACTATGATATTTGATATTATTTTAAGTAAAGATTTGTTGACTCCTTATCATGCTGTCCTAGATTACTATTCAAGGATCGTAACTATAGCTTCGCCGGGTGTGCCAAGGATAACTTTGAAGGGTACACTTCATTCGGGTCCTAAGAGTATTATATCATATATTCAGGCTCAAAAAATTGGTTGAGAGGGGTTGTTTATATTATTTGTCTCATATTCATGATACTAGTGTTGTTTTACTTCCTTCCTTAGATTTTGTTTCTGTTGTCCATGAGTTTATAGATGTGTTCCCAATGGACTTGCCTGCGATGCCTTCAGATCGAGATATTGATTTTTCCATTGATGTTGAGTCGGGAATGAAGCCCATTCTCTTTATAGGATGGCCTCAGTCAAGTTAAAAAGATTAAAGGATCAGTTGCAGAAGTTGTTGGATGAGTGGTTTATCTGACCTAGTGTATCTCCATGGGGTGCGCCAATCTTGTTTACGATGAAAAAAGATGGGTCTATGCAGATGTGTATTAATTATCGACAGTTGAATAAGGTGACAGTTAAGAATAAGTATCCTCTTCCCCATATTGATGACTTATTTGATTAGTTATATCGTGTTCCAATATTTTTAAAGATTGATTTAACGTTCGGTTATCACCAGTTGAGAACTAGAGCATTGGATATTTCGAAGATAGCTGTTCAGACTCGATATAGCTTTTATGAGTTCTTGGTCATGTCCTTTAGGCTGACCAAAGCCCTGCCATGTTCATGGAGTTGATGAATCAGGTATTTTGATTGTATCTGGACTCATTTGTCATTGTATTTATAAATAATATTTTGGTTTATTCCAAGAGTGACGCTAAGAATAAGAAGCATTTATGGGTTGTGCTTCAGAGATTGAGGGATGAGAAGTTGTATGCAAAATTCTCTTAGTGTGAGTTTTGGTTGGAGTCTATTTCTTTCTTGGGTCATGTGGTGACTAAGAAAGGTATTATGGTTGATCCGATCAAGGTTGCAACATTTTGTGATTAGTCTAGACCTACTTCACCTATTGAGATTCGTAGTTTTGTTGGCTTCGCAGGTTATTATCAATGCTTTGTTGAGGGTTTCTCTTCCATTGTAGCTCTATTAACCAAGTTAACCCAGAAAAAGATTTCTTTTCAGTGGTTTGTGCTTGTGAGGGGAGCTTTAAAGCTCAAGGATTTGTTGACTTCATCTTCTAACTTGGCTTTGCCAAAAGAGGGAGTGGCGTTTACCATCTTTTGTGATTCTTAAATTGTTAGGTTAGGTGTTATGTTGATGCTGGAGGGTAAGGTCATTGCTTATGCATTTCATCAGTTAAAGCCTCATAACAGGAATTATCCTATCCACAATTTGGATTTATGAGCAGTTGTATTTTCCTTGAAGTTTTGGAGGCACTACTTGTATGGAATCCGTTGTGTGCTCTTCTCATATCATTGTATCCCTTAGTACTTCTTCACCCAATATGATCTTAATATGAGGCAGTGTCGTTGGCTTGAGTTGATTAAGGATTATGACTTAGCCATTCTCTATCATTCAGTCAAGGCTAATGTAGTTGTGGATACTTTGAGCCAAAAGTTAAGTAGCATGAGTATCTAGGTGCATCTTTTGAGGCAAGAGAGGTTTTTATCCTTACATGTTTAATATTTATCTAACCAGATGGTTAGGCTTGATATATAAATGACTAGGCATGTTTTGGCATTTATAGAGGATAGACCTTCTTTGATGGAGCAGATTCGAGCTCATCAGTTTGATGATGTTGGATTGAGGTTGATTCGAGATAAAGTGTTGAGTAGGTAGGCTAAGGAAGCCTCACTAGATTTAGATAGAGTTTTGAGGATTGGGAGCCGAGTTTCCATGTCGAGAGTGGGTGATTGGATTAGGTTTATCTTGAAAAAGGTCCATTGTTTTAGATATTTCATCCATCTTGGTGTGACTAAGATGTATGTGATTTGAGACAACACTACAAGTAGGGTGGTATGAGGTGAGTATAATAGATTTTATGGCTTGTTGCCTATGTTGTCAGTAGGTGAAGGACGATCATATGAGCCCTAGTGGGTTACTTCAGAGGATGTTTTCATCAGGTGAAGGTCGAGCATATAAGGCCTAGTGGGTTGCTTCAGAGGTTACCCATTCCTAAGTGGAAGTATGAATGGATCACCATGGACTTTGTTCTGGTTTGCCTCGCACATCTCATAGTTCAGATGGTGTTTAGGTCATCGTGGATGGATTGACCAAGTCAGCTTATGTTATTTTGGTTCAGGTTTTATTCAATGCTGAGAAGTTGACCCGTATCTATATTTGTGAGATTATGCGTCTGCATGGTGTGGCCATGTCCATTATTTCAGATCAAAATTCTGAGGTCACATCTCACTTTTAGAAGACTTTTCAGGATAATTTGGGTACTCGTATTGATTTTAGCACAACATTTCACCCCCAAAATGATATCCAGCTAAAGCGGATTATGCAAGTTTTGAAGGATATGTTGCACGCATGCGTGATAGATTTTTATGGTCAATGATAGAAGTATTTGGATTAAGTTGAGTTTGCATATAATAACAACTTTATTCTAGTGTCAACATGGCTCCTTTTGAGGCATTGCAGGTTAGGCATTGTCACTATTTAGTGGGTTGGTTTGATGTTTCAAAGGTGAGACCTTGAGATATGAACTTGCTTAGTGAGTCTTTGGATAGAGTTTGAGTCATTCAGGATAGACATAGAGCAACTCAGAGTAGGAAGAAATGCTATGCTAATCATAGACTTTTTACCTTGATATTTGGTGTTAGTGATCCTGTTTTCCTTTGAGTTTCACTTATGAAGGGTATGATGAGGTTTGGGATAAAGGGAAAGCTTAGCCCAAAGTATATTCGTCCATTTTAGATTCTTTGGACTGTTGGTGATGTGTTTTATAAGTTGTCTTTTCCCCCTGATGCATAACTGTTAATCTAGTTTTTCATATTTATATGCTTTGCTGTTACTTTTCGGATGAGTCTTATGTTATTCGTTAGGATTTAGTTTAGTTAGATGAGTGATTGCCTTTTATTGAGGAATCGCTCTCCATATTGGTTAGGGATGTTAGGCGGTTGCACTTTAGAGTCATACATTTGGTTAAGGTTCAGTGGAAACATCGACCTATAGATGAGACTACTTGGGAGGTTGAGTTTGATATGCATAGTTCTTATCCCCAACTCTTCATTGATTCAGGTATTTCTTTGCCTTAGTTCGAGGACAAACTAGACTATTAGTGATAGATGATGTAACGACCTGCTTTTGATGAAATATTAGAAATTGTCATTTTGTGTGATTTGATCGTTTTACCTCTTTTTGTAGTTGCATTATGGTATTTTTTGGAGTGTAGTGGTGATTGGCTCAGTTCCCGATGCATTTTTCTACCATTTATGCGATATTGTGATTTTTTGATGGCTTCGAGAACCTTATTTTGGACTTATGTGGATATCTTTGGATTTGTGTGATGGATGTCTGAACGGACTGTGCCAGGAACTTTGAAATCAGTTTTAGAGTAGGTAGACCATTGGTTCGAGTCGCAGTGCACCTGATCTCATTTCGACCTGTTAGTTGGAAAATTAGAAATATGGGTGTGGGACCCATATTTGTTGAAAACGACCCAAAAATAGAAAATCCTACTCCGTTAATAAGTTCAAAACATCAATTTTATGGTGGTAACATATTTGGTGTGGTTTTACGGCTTTTAAATCTCATTTCGATCCTCGATTTGGAAAATTTTAATTTCTTGGATTTATGGGGAAAACATTGGGGAAACGATGTTTTTTCAAAAATTTGATATTGCCATTGAGTTTGAAACATCGAATTTAGTGTTGTTGCATAGTTTGTATACATATATCGGACTCCAAATGAATTTTGGGCACCACTTCGAAGTCTATTTGGACTTCGAAGTGCAGATTTTCTGCTATATATAGCAACTTTTTACCTTTTTTTGGGCCCCATTTTGCCCATTCTTTCACCTTGTCTCTTGAGAGTTAAATTCTAAAATAGTATGTGTTCTATCTTGTTTTGATGGAGAGCAGTTGACTTCAAGGGACCCAAGTCCCTGGATGTTCAAGGATACGGTACAGTACAGTTTATATACGTCTGCACAGTTTTGTCCTCTTGTGTATCCGACTGTGTAGTTGCTTCATGTACTGTTGAGGACACCTAGTCCAATTGCATTTCAACCCTAATAATCACTCATCTATAAAAGGAAAAGGATGTTTCTCTATCAAGTAGTTTTTGTAAAATTCAAAAAAAGAAGATGAGAGAGGTAAAAACTCAGTCCAGTTTCATTGCTCAAGTATAGCTCAAGTTCTTATGCACAAAAGTAATGACTGTTCTTTATTTGAGTTTTGATTTATAATTAAATTACTAAGGTTATAAGAGTAATGGTCTTTTCTTCTTGCTTTAAGAGAGATTAAGTAGAGTTGCCTAAGGTGGATATTAGTTAGAGTTAATCAATATCAAGGTGTATTCTTGGCAGAGTTGTAAAGTTGATCTTGTAGTAGAGTTATTACAGACAGGAGCAACGTAGAGTTATGTTCATTAAAGTCTATAATCAAAAGTTTGATTATAGTGATGTTTTGGGTGCTTGTAAGGGCAAGTCATGATTTTTCCTCCTTTGAGCAGGGGGTTTCCACATTAAATCTTGTGTTATTTATATTTCCTGCACTGTGTTATGTTCCTGATTGATTTACTGGGTTTTTGTGTGTGATTAATTTTGAGGGAACTGGTCCCTCACAATGTAGTGCAACCCCCAAGGTTTCAACAACCGGTATTAAAGCTAGAACACTTTAAAAGGTTCACACCTAGAGTAATTTTGTTAGCATCGCTACTCCACTTAACCTGTAAGAAGAGTAATCTACCACTAGGCCACCTAGATTTAATGGGCAGCATTATGGTCGGTGGAAAACCAGGATATTTAACTTCATTATAGTTGAGGATAGTGGGCTGATAGACATAATTCTTAATGGTTCTCATGTCCTTGTTAGAGAAGTCAAAGAAGGAGAAATAACTAGAATGGTTGTCAAAAGTAGGAGAGTGTATGATGACGAAGACAGAAAGAAAATTGAGAAGAATTACAAGGCCGAGAAATTGCTAATTTCTGGTATAGGGGCTAATGAATACACAAGATTTCTGCATGTGAAAATGCTAAAGAAATCTAGGACTTATTGAAAAATATCATGAGGGAACTACATATGTGAAGGATTCCAAAGTTGACATGTTGACTACCCAATATGAAACCTTCACCATAAAATAAGGAGAGACCAGACAGGAAATGCATACAAGATTGACTTCCGTCACAAATGAGCTTTACTACTTAGGAGAAGTGATTCCAATGTATAAGAAAATGAGGAAGATTCTTGGTGTTCTTCCAAAATCCTGTGAAAGAAAAATAGATGTTATCGTTGAAGTAAGGAACCTAAAAACTTTCACTATGGATGAGCTTATCGGTAATGTAAAGATACATGAACTCAACAAATAACTAGAACAAGAGAAGAAGGAAGAAAAATAGAAAGATCTCTTGCATTGAGGACATTATAATTAGACACTAATGTTTCCTATTTGGCAAAAACAACTGTTAGAGCTATGAAGAAAAGTGGCCAGTTTCAAAGAAGTGCAATTTGCAACAAAAAGGAGGCACTATGGAGGTTTGTCATAAATGAGCATTTCATTAAGGATTGTCTAATGCACAAAATAGGCTATCAAGAATATCTCAAGATGTGAAGCATAAAGATGTCTCAATGTTGGCAATGGAGGATGAGAAAGTGACCTTTTATTCCTTATTTTCTTATAAGGAAAACACTGATTATGAAGAAGAATATAAGGTAACACTCTCTGACCTTAAAAAAACCTTAGAGAACTATTTTGCTAGAAAAATAAAAAAGTTTTCATATGTGCTGATTGATTCTATGTGTGAAATGACTGAGAAAAAAATTGCTTTAGAAGAAAAAGTGGAAATTCAAGATATTGAGTTAATTGCTTTAACTCTCTAAATATCAGAAACTGAGGTGCAGGTTACTAAGTAAAAATTTGAAAATCTAAATTAAGTCAACTGGAGAAAAGGGATGGTTCTTATGATAAAGAGAAGAATAATGTTCTTCAAGAAAAATTTGAAGATCAGGAGCTTGAGTTGATATCTTTGACTCTCCAGCTATCTGAAATTGAGGAATGAGGTGCAATTGAAATCTAAAAATCTAAGCTTGGTTAGTCAACTTGAGAAAGTAATAATTCAAATAATAAAGGGAAGAAAGAATCCTTAATGTTGCAGATCAAAGTTAAAGAGAAATTGAAGGATTCTCAAAAGCATCGCGTGATTACACTCCTGAAGAATGAGGAGTTAGCGAGAGACCTGGTCTGTCTGAAGAAGAACTAAATAAATCCCTACAATGGACTTCATCCTCACAAAGCCTTTCTAACTTAACTGGTCAAGTAGTCAATAATGGTAAGGTCCTTAGGTATCAGTATAATGGGTCACAAGGCAACGTTGTTTAAGATGTCAGAAACAAAGTCCACAAATTTTTATGCACTCACTGTGGAAGATATAGCCACATGAAGAAAAACTATCAAAGTTGGAATAGAGCAAGAATGATCAATGTTAGATATATCCAGTAGGGGAATGCCTATCATAAAGGTTTCAGACCTTTGGAAAAAGAAAAGAAACTCTTATATCCTAGAAGGGCAAAGAAGGATTTAATCATACCTCTATCCTCCTACTAAGAACTCCAACTCTAGTGGATTTCCAAATCTAACAAATGATTTTGTTTGCAAGAAGGAGAAAGGGTTTGTTGCCAAAACTACCTTCATGAATGTAATTGTTCAATGCTATGACTGGAAGGTATGATTGCATTCTGTTTCTCAAGACACTCCTAGGTAGAGGTATATTATGTGAAAAAGGTAAAAGAATCAAGAAAAGATGTGTATGCGGGATGCTCCTAAACAAGAAATATGTTGATGATGATGAAGGTTAATGACAAATTTGATACAGTGGGGAGTGATGACGTTAATGGTAATCCAAGATCTCAGCATAAACATCATCTCAAGTAGAAGAACCTCAAGAAGTGTCTAGTCAAGAATTCACAGGGACTTGGTCCCAGTGGAATTCATCTCAGAAGGTCAAACTGGAAGCTCATATCTTCTCATCCCCTTGGACATTTTAATATGATGACAGAAATGCAAATATTCAGATATTTTTTGATTTCCTCAACATTCCACTCCTAAAAGTAAGCCAAAAGAGGTGAAAAAGATTCTGAAAGATGCTAGCTAGGTCAAAGTAATAGGAACCTTGGATATTTGAAGAATGCAAAGTCTAGGACCTAGTCCTTAGACGTTTTTCAAAACAAATAAGAGTTTAAAGAAGAGAGTAATTTAATTGACTTGACCTAACATGTGAATTAGTGTCTATCCTCAACATTTGGCTATGTTCATGAGGCATGCATCTTTGGTAGAATAGGTGCATGTTGGGCCAACTCAGTATCATACCTTTTTAGGTATACACCCATGGGAACAACTTTGGAGGAGGAAAATATTACATCCACAAAGTCAAGGGTTCACTCAGAGAGAGAGAGGTACCTAGTCCCTCTCTCAGGTTAGTATCATGAATGTGGATTTTTGTTTATTCTAACAGATAAAGTCGTGTCCTCTTTCTCTCTTCCTTGTCAGAAAAACATTGTCGTATCCTAAAAAAAGGATGAGTGATCCTCAAATTGAAATTGATCACATCAAAATTTTTCAAAAACCTTTTTCTATGCTTACTCATTCATTTATATCAAAGATTATTAATTTCTTCTCTTTTCAAAATGAAAAATCCAATCACAAATTGTTCTATTGCAGAAAGGATCTACAAATGGATATAAATTCCTCATTTTCATGTTTTGTAAAGAATACTGAGCATACCATTAACAATAGTACTTTCTCAAATCCTCTAGAAAAACACTCTTCATCTCTCACTCTTCCAAAGCCAAACTCCTTCTTCACTCAAATTATTGATGAATAATCATCTGTGAGCCCTCAAAACTTTTTTAATAAAACATTTATGGATGATGCATGGGTTGCTGAAAACCTCATACTGCTGTCAAATAGCATAAGAAATGGTATATTTTCTCCCAAAAATCAAATGTTAGTAAATTACTAAAACATTCTGGAGAAAATTCTAAAAGTTTTACTGAAATGAAGGAGACTTCTGAGGGACCTGGTCCCATGAAGAGGAAAGTAGCTGAAAGAGAATTTGTGATCACCTATACTAGAAGGAAAAATAGGGATATAAGTAAGGTTGTGTCTAAAGAAGTGAGAAATAGGTACTTGAGAAATCAAAAGGTATTAATTGGAAGGATTTTTACATAAGTGTGTTAACAAAACCAAGAATGTTGGAGTAAGTTGAGCTGGTAAAACATCAAGGCCTGATGCATCTCATGGATGGACCTATTTTCACAGTCTTTGATAAGGTGGTCAGGAAATTCTATTCCACTTTGAAGTTTTCTGAAGATAAGCTGAAGATGACAGCAGTAGCTCAAGAGAAGAAGTTGAATATTGATGTTTCTTTACTTGGGAGAATTCTGGATGTTCCTATCGATGGAGTGAGGACTGTCTCAAGGAAACAACTATCAATAGAGTCTTTGGCAACAACATCAAAGGTTAAAGAAAAATCAGTGGCTGCAACGAATAGAAAATTACTCAAGAGTGAGTTGCAATTGATCTTTTATTTTGTAAAAATAGTAGTTTTACACGGATCACAAAAAGGAACATTCCTTTAACTGCTGACTTGTATGTCGTGGAATGCCATAGCATTTTAAAGTTCATTAGCCTACCAACTTTGATGATAGAACAGACACACAAAGTGGTTCTTGGACAAAATGGGAAACATGGCATGCCTTATGGTTACTGGTTAAATAAAGTTCTTAATCACTTTGGTACTTTATATGAGAATTGAACTCTTGAAACTGTATTACAAATGCTTGGAATGAAGAAACTTGTCAAAACTGAGTGTGTGAAGAAGAATTCAAGCACCCACTACCAAAGAGAATTCAGCAAAGAGATAGAGAAATTATAGCTTAATATTGCTGCTAAGAAAGCAGATATTAACAAATAGAATATGACAATTCAGCATCTAACTGTTGAGGGTCCAAATGTCACTAATGAGCTTAAAAATGAGAATTTTGACCTAAATACAAAGGTCTCCACCTTGACAGATGAGGTTCTCAGATTGAACGTAGAGATAAGTCATTTAACGAAGGAATTGTTGAGCTATCATGCTGCAAACCATAATAACCTAGCTCTACTCCTTTAAACTATCCTTCCAAGTCCCTCCCTTATTTAACCTTTTTTGATTCCTGTGGCTTTTTATCTAGAATATTTAAAATATACACTACAATGATACTTGTCCTTTACGTATGAATGAATATTTCATTGTTTATTGCAAGTATTTCCTTTTTCTATTAAAGATGTTCTTCCTGTTAGTGTTGCTCGAGAGCCCTTCAGTTAGCTAACCTCTGCTTATCTTTATTCTTGGTTTAATCTTTTCTCTTTTTAATGATCCCAAAAGGGGGAATACAAACTTCATGTGTTAAGGAATAGGTGTGAGTGGTTAAGGTATGTGCAGATGATATTAGGGACCAGGTACAAAGTGCACATGTGTGATGATATGTTTGAGTCTTGAGGCATAGAAAAAGGGGGAAGTATCCAAATTCACTAAATGAACAATAGTACATGCAGAAATGGGGAAGTAATTGAAGCTTGATAGCAATTGTCAATAAGGGACCAGGTCCCTATGTTGTGGAAGCATGGTGTTGCATGATAGGTTGGACATTCACCTTCAGTAGTGGTAATCACACTGATTCAATGTTATGAATGAGCATGAACATTGATGGTCAAAACTCTGGGGGTGGTTTGTCATCATGTAAAAAGGGGAAAATTTATGACGACCCGAACTAAGGCCTGGCCACGACGGACATCCCGAACCATGAGGGCCCAGAATATCCCTCTCTATCTGGTAAGCATGCACACATTCAAATAAATAAAGAAGATGCGGAAACATAATCTTCTATGGAAACAAGGTCAATTCTGAATTCAGCATAACTAAGAAAATTGAAAATCAACTACATCTAATAACATCTGACTCAGCCTACGAAATCTCTACTACAAGAAAATCGGACAACTAGCTGAAACTGGGACAAGGCCCCCAGTAAACCAAAATAGAAATAAATGACATAATCTGAAAAGACAGGCCTTACAAAATAGAGAAGGCTCACCAACGGGACACTGCAACTCTGTCTGATAAATACTACTGCTTCTCTGGACCCCTTAACTGAGCCTCAGAACCTAGAGGGAGGAGGGGGAGGGGTCAATACAGATGTACTGGTACGCAAAGTATTCCAAAATAAAACTCTTATATAAATAAAATAGTTGGAGAGCAATTTGTCAAATACCATTCATGAAATAGTTCTAAAACCCATCGGTACTTTCTGAAAATCACAAATCATTATTGTCAATGCAATGTCTAATCTTTGTATAAATTCGGAGTTAAGTGGCACTCCCCTACAATTCTAATATTACACGGGCGGTATGAAATTCGTCATTAACTCGGCGGAGAAGCCCCTACTCCGAGTATTCCACAAGGGTTGGCGTTTCAAATTCTGATATGCCACATGGAACTAGGCCAGCATAATATAATATACCCAGATCGGCAAATCACGGTTTTGGGCAATGAGTTGTCTGAACTCATGTCTTCTTCAGGGAACCACCTAATCTCTCTTTATGCCCATTTTTATCCTGTTCTAAATCATGCATTTTCTAGTTTCAATATTTGAAAAGTCTGATTTCAAACATGCATTCTATTCTATTTTGAAATTATCATGGCATAATCTGAACTGGTGTCGTCACACCAAGACTTGCAAGTCCTATTTCGGAGCCATAACACATCATGCATAATTCTTTCATTAAGACATAGTTCAGACCACCCAAACATGCAAATAGTATAAGAGATTTCATGTTCCGAAAGAATAAGTCAAAACTATGCAAAAACTCTTCAAACATAAGGTGGTCATGTTCTTTTGGCAAAATCCATGCACTCTTTCATTATATGTATTTTCAACATTTTTCAATACAAACAATCCTCTTTTTTGAATTCAAGATTCATAACCAAATCATTCATAAATCAAGATACTTCGTAACATGCTTTATAAGATGCATTTAAAAAAGAATAATCCATATCATGTGAAACATGGGAACAATCACATCAAGAGAGGGATTTCATGTGATTCATGCTCTCAATTTGAATATTAACATAAATCACATACATATATATATATATATATATATATACAATTTCAAATGAATGTGGGGAAGGTCAAAAGACCAAAACAATACCGTCAAGATTTCTAAAACATAAATGTATTCATAAATCTAAAAACCTCTTTCTTAAAATCATGATTTCTATGCCCATGAGATTTTAGGAAAATCTCGCATACCTTAACCTCGAAAGATAATAGGTAATTCTCGAAGATTGCGGATTGGGAATTCCAAATCTTCAATCTCTTTTGAATATCCACGATTGAATTTTGAGTTATTTGGGTTTCTAGTTTGAAACCCTAATGGAGTTTCTTGATGAATTTTGGTGAAAGTGTATGTATTTAGGTGTATTTGAGATTAAATCCTGTGTTTGGATGTGTTTGCGGCCATGGGAAATGTCTAATTTGACCTTGGAATTTAAAATCCAGTATTGGAACGTCGTAAAAGACTTCACCACGACGTGCTGGAAATAGCAGTGAGCTACTGGAATTGACAACTAT
Organism: Capsicum annuum; assembly: GCF_002878395.1. Taxonomy (NCBI): domain Eukaryota; kingdom Viridiplantae; phylum Streptophyta; class Magnoliopsida; order Solanales; family Solanaceae; genus Capsicum; species Capsicum annuum. The sequence continues at coordinate 72,354 of NW_025814925.1, read as the reverse complement.
CAATTTAAGGATCATCGTTACATAGTGGCTAGTCAATCGGGAATGTTGACACTAAAAATGCTCTAAGTTCTTCACTGAGTGTTCGTTTTAGGCAAATTTGGTATTGATGGAAAGATAATTTGAATATCTTCTATTTGATATATAGTACGCTACCCTGTTAATTACATATAAGAAGGTATGGTCGATTGAAATTGACTCAAGTTTCAACGCTTGCTAAAACTCGAACGATAGGAAAGCTTTCAACTTGTCATTAAGTTAGGGGACCTTTATAATCTCAATTCATGCTCAAATAGGTTACCACACTACATACTTGATTAACATGGAAAATTTACATGGGATTTATGGCTTTTGGATCATCTATGCAAAGAAATGACGGTTTTCATTCTAGCCCGAAACACGGGGCGTTACAATATATCCCCCTTGGGATCATTCATCCCCGAATGATGGGTAGGAACGTTGAATCTTAAAGGTATGGAATAACGTGGACCTGATGTGTCTTCTAAGAAAGGATATAACTGATTTGAAACATTTAAACTTCTATCATGAAACTGAATTCTAAGCTGACTTGACTTCACTTACTTCAAGGGGCTAATTTATTCTGAGAGTTTAAGATACCCTGGACGTGTCATGATCAAATCATAGATATTGACTGAGAATTGATAACTTATGCAAGTACAAATCATGAGGCAACATATCTAAGATCATACCAGGATACTGTACTGCCTGAGCTAAAATACTTGGAAACAATTGAAATTATGCTTTGCATTCTTATGAACGAGTCATTACTAAGTAGCTGAATCTGAAACATGATACTTTGACTGAACTGAATTCACAACTTACATAGATGAAATAGATTATCTCTTGGGATGGTCATACACTTAAGACTTCGAATAGTAGGCCTGGGTGAAAGGGTGGAAAACCACAGTAACTTGTCTATCCGACTGTTCAAATGAATTACTAGCTATACAGATTGATTATGCTGGACCCTCATACTTAACTGGAATAGCTCATTCAACAATCTTTCTAAAGAAGCCATAGCAGCGTTAGGGAGCAAAGAATCTTGGGCACCATTTACACAAGACATCCAACTAAGGAATCACAACAATGACACTACTTTATAGCATGAAATATAGATATATAACTTATAAACTAGGATAAAACTACCAGGCCTTAGGCAATGCACTTCTTACTTTCAAGCTGAGCGTACTTCTCAAATACTCCCTTAACTATATTATTCCCTTTAACTACCATACTTATTGATTCAAATTATAATCCTCATATGGGCATCGATAAATCTTTCTATTAATGCCTAAAGTAACAGGAGTCCTCTCACCATGATCAAGCCTAACTTGAAAACACAAAACACAATATGCCACACCACGATAATGGTCCAAACCATATGATTCAATCTTCTATACCCATTTTAGAGATCCCACCCTAAACATAAAGTTCCTTACTACTTCAATGACTAACTCTGATCTCTTACTATGGATTCACTAGTGCATATTGCATTCCTTTACTTAAATTTCAACACATCATTCTAGCCTATCTTTATAACCATATATAAACTCCAAGGCAAACACCCATAAGGACATACTTCACATATTCTCTAATCCACTATCAACATAACTTCGACGTGCTACCCCAAGAACATACACACACAAATTTCCACTAACCATCACATCTATCAAAGACTTGACCCCATAGCATACTTCACACTTATGTCTTTATCTATAATAAGCATACTATGATCTTCCATTAACAAGAAGCATTTAATCGTCACCACTATCATCATATAAGGAGGAGTCACAAAAAAGTTAGAACATAAGACCTTGAATCATGGGAGGATAATGTTTGAGACTTGACTCTTAAATGAGGCCAAAGGATTGCCAAATCAACATCAGAAATTCATCAAAGTGATCTGAATTGGGGCATACATGACTATAAGCTAAATCTCGTCAATCAAAAAGAGTATAGAATGAATTATGGGAACTGAGCACACTATAAAGCGTGAGTACATGAGTCATGAGCTGCATAACCTAAATTTGAAGTTCATAACATATGGAATGTGATTTTGACTACTGAATGAATTTGAATTCCTTATTTTAGAACCAGAAGAGAATGTGACTCTCTCTCATATACTTGAGCATGAACTATGATCATAGAACTAAAATGTAAGGCATGATTAGGTATAGGGATAACTAAAAAATTATGAGATCAAAATGGGTTGAGCCTCACTCTCACTTCCTGATGTTCTATATCCTACTGACATCACTACTAGAATCTGAGAGCCTATCTTGGTAACTTTTTCTATCATCTCCCCCTTAGCTTTAATCCATCTTCTTAAGTTCGAGAGACCCCTTACTATAATCTAAACTGAACTATGCTTACTACACTCTAGGGTCTAGAATACGAAAATACACATAATTAATAGAACTTAACCCAAATAACTACACCTAGAAGTACAAAACCCACTGCTAATACAACCTTGTGAGACACATTATATCATTCTATAGACCCAATAGTCATCATATAATACTTGAACACTTACTAACTTTAAATCTTCATGAGTATTTCCATAGTTGGAGTGCACACCCTATAGCTCTTCAACTCTTATTTTTGTTAGTTCAACCTTCAACAATTCAAACTTAGATTATAACACTTAACATGGATATCACCAAGACCGTACTACTTCCGTCAAGGCATATCAATATCGCGACCCCAACTTATATCTCTCTACCATGAAAATTCAAGATCATATCAAAAGGCTCAACACTATCAATCAGAACTACTTAACTTGGCTATTTAGAACATTATATACCATTTAGCAGCTTAACGGTACTACTAGCCACACACAATATGTAATAGCCTTAGAAAAATTACTACAACCTCATATCACCTTGGGCATACTTCTTCATCATACATACAACATCATACTTCATTACGAATCAAACAAACTTAGGCTCTGGCATACACTGTTCAAGCCTATTAGATCACTTCCATAAAACTAGTATCATTAACCAATAAATCATTATATCCGCCTTCATGGCTATCAACTGTTCAAACATAATGTCTAGTGCTAAATATGATGTACAACCCAACCTTACACACAATTATCACAAGACATTCATCCTTAATCTTAAGCCACTATTCTCACATCCACATCCTACATTAAATTCAAGCCAATAGTCTAGCATCAATCATCTACCATCAATGAAGAATGCAACATAGTATACTAGTTCATCAATTGGGAAAATCTACCCGAATAGCTTAAAAAAATCTAGTACATACTTTCTCTCAAGTAGTACTAGTTTACAACAACCAACCAAAAGAAGGTCAAGGGGGTAAAGTCACACAATAGACATGGTCAACCTTAATCTTATATCATAACCCCATACAATCTTATCTACTTGTATGGTTTTCTCACATCACACCTACTTACCCAAGCGTACATTTAGAATATTTTCAAATTCCACAAACAACCATGAGTCTATAATCCTAACTTACGAGCTAATCAAGCCATTTTCATAATTCAAGCAAACAATAATCCACCTTGACTAATAACTCCTTCTTTACTTTCTACTAAACTAAGACACAAGGACGTATCACTTCATTACCAACTCAAACTCATGCAAAAATATTCAGCTATACATATATTGAATAAGCCTTCCTTACCACTTTTCATTATATTTCGCCCCTAAACCCCCAGTTCCAACCAACACGAGAACAACAAGAGGAATAACAAGTTACTAGTGAATTGAAATAGGCCTCCTACGGCTTCACTAGTCATTGATTTTTGTGTTTTGAACAAGAAAATGAAATGAATAATAAAGCAACAATGCTAGTGAATCGAAAGAGCCCCACACGGCTTCACTAGACTTTGATTTTTCAAAAACACCATGATAACAAGATTACATATTACAAGAGATAGAAAATTAACATACAGTACTAATTGAACTAAGAATACACATCTTACTCTGTATAAATAAAAATCTGAGTCAAATACTTCTCCCACAGACTACCATACAATCCACACACGCTACTAGCTATCACATTAGTCTATCACTATAAAAGAGGTAAATAATCCTCAAGCATCAATTATTCAACTAAAATATTTATCTACACAAAAACCATCCTCACTCTGATTTCTAACCTTATGACTTCGTATCACCAACTTCTTGGTCAAATCTTACTACCAATAGGTCATGACACCGATACTTAACTTAAAATACTACTCATGTGGAAATACAGTTCCAATATACAACTACTCATCATTCCCTCATAAGCATGACATTTGCAATATAAATTCTTAAAAGAGATGGAATACTTTTAATACCGTAGGACAAAAAGCACGATTTCATCAAAATCAAAGTTCACACAAAAATTAATACACTCTGAGGCACTAACGGACTCTTCTCAAGTGCTTGCACAAATTTTAAACACTTATGTGGATCAACTAGAAAGGACCATGCCATTTAGTCTGTAAACTTCTAAACTTGAATCACCCCAATAATGAGACAAAACTGGTCATATCAAAGTAAGAAAAGAATTAAGATAGCTTTACTTTGGTATGGGCAACACCATACCATCAATTAAAGTATGGAAGAGGAACATTCTAGCCCAATAGCACGAACAAAAACATGAAGAAAGGGAAACATTCCTAAACTCCTAGTAGCCTCCTTCTTATAAGTGTGGTGCGCTACACATCCATAAACAAGACTCTACCCGATGCAAATTTGAGGACACCCTGAGACGATGAACCATTCTTTGATACCAAGCTTGTCACGACGCAAACTAGGGCCTGGCCGTGATGTACATCCCGAACCATGAGGGCCCAGAACGTCCCTCTCTATCTGGTAAGTATGCACATATTTATATAACTAAAGAAGATGTGGAAACATAATCTTCTATGAAAACATGGTCAATTCTGAATTCAGCATAAGTATAAAAATTGAAAATCAACTACATCTAATAACATCTAACTCAGTCTGTAAAATCTCTACTATAAGAAAATCTAACAACTGTCTGAATCTAGGACAAGGCCCCTAATAGACCAAAACAGAAATAAATGACATAATCTAAAAAGATAGGCCTTCTGAAATAGAGAAGGCTTACCAACTAGACACTGTAACTCTGTCTGATAAATATTGCTGCTTCACTGGATCGCTAGACTGAGCCTCAAAACTTAGAGAGAGAAAGGGGGTCAATATAGATGTACTGGTACACAAAGTATTCCAAAATATAGATTTTCTATAAATAAAATTGTTGGAGAGAAATTTTTCAAATACCATTCATGAAATAGTTCTAAAACATATGGGCACTTTCTGAAAATTACAAATTATTCTTGTCAATGCAATGTCTGACGTTTGTATAAATTCAGAGTTAGGTGGCACTCCCTTACAATTCTGATATTACATGGGCGGTATGAAATTCATCATTGACTCGGCGGGGAAGCCCTCAACCCGAGTGTGCCATATGGGTTGGAGTTTATGATTCGGATATGCCACATGGCACTAGGTCAGCGTAATAGAATATACCCAGATCGGCAAATCACGATTTTGGGTAATGAGTTGTCTGAACTCATGCCTTCTTCAAGGAACCACCTAAGCTCTTTTTATGCCCAATTTTATCCTATTCTGAATCTTGTATTTTCTAGTTTGAACATCTAAAAAAGTCTAATTTCAAATATGCATTCTATTCTGTTCTGAAATTATCATGGAATAATCTGAACTGATGTCGTCACACTAAGACTTGCAAGTCCTATTTCTGAGCCATAACACATCATGCATAATTCTTTCATTAAAACATAGTTCAGACCACCCAAACAGGCAAATAGTATAAGAGAGTTCATATTCCGAAAGCATAAGTCAAAACTATGCAAGAACTCTTCCAACATAAGGTGGTCATGTGCTTTTGGATAAATCCATGCACTCTTTCATTATATATATTTTCAACATTTTTCAATACAAACAATTCTCTCTTTTGAATTCAAGATTCATAACCAAATCATTCATAAATCAAGACACTTCATAACATGGTTTTCAAGATGCATTTAAAAAAAAAAATCCATATCATGTGAAACATGGGAACAATCACATCAAGAGAGGGATTTCATATGAGTCATGCTCTCAATTCGAATATTAACTTAAATCACACACACACATATATATATATATACAATTTCAAATCAATGTGGGGAAGGTCAAAAGACCAAAATAATACCATCAAGATTTCTAAAACATGAACGTATTCTTAAATCTGAAAACCCCTTTCTTAAAATCATGATTTCTATGCCCATGAGATTTTAGAAAACCCCATTTACCTTAACCTCGAAAGATAACAGGTAATTCTCAAAGCTTGCGGATTGAGAATTCCAAATCTTCAATCGCTTTTGAAAACACATGGTTCAATATTGAGTTATTTGGATCTCTAGTTTGAAACCCTAATGGAGTTTCTTGATTAATTTTGATGAAAGTGTATGTATTTAGGTGTATTTGGGATTAAATTTCGTGTTTGGATGGGTTCTGGGCCATGGGAAATGTCTAATTTGACCTTGGAATTTAAAATCCGAGACTGAAACGCCATAAAAGACTTCACTACGACGTGATGAAAATCACATTGAGCACTGGAATTAAGAATTGTCAATTTACGGCTCATCGCGATACGGTGGCCAATCAATCGAGAATGCTGACACTAAAAATGCTCCAAATTTTCACTGAGTGTCTGTTTAAGGAAAATTTGGTATCGATGGAAAGCTAATTCGAAGATGTTTCATTTGATATATAGTAAGCCACCCAGTTCGTTATATACAATGATCTATGGTCGATTGAAGTTGACTCAAGTTTTGACGCTTACAAAAAGTCAAATGATAGGAAAGCTTTCAACTTGATCTTGAGTTAGGGGACCTTTATAATCTCAATTCATACTCAAATAGGTTACCACACTACATACTTAATTAACATGAAAAATTTGCATAGGATTTATTACTTTTGGATCATCTACGCATAGCAATGATGGTTTTCATTCTAGCTAAAAACATGGGGAATTATAAAATTATTGTATCTTGTTTTAATAATAATCAGTTGAATTCAAGGGACCAGGTCCCCGGATGTTCAATGCTACAGTAAAGCTAGCACGCGTCTGCACAGTTTTCTCCTCTTGTATAACAAACTGCACCGGTGCTTATTGTACTATTGAGGACACCTGGTCTAATTTCATTTCAACCCTAATCATCACTCATCTATGAAATAAAAATGATACTTCTCTATCAAGTAGTTTTTGCAAAATTCAAAAAAAGAAATTGAGTGAGTAAAAGCTCAATCCAGTATCATTGCTCAAGTATAACTCAAGTTCTTATGCACAAAAGGAATGAATGTTCTTAAGTTGAGTCCTGATTTGTAATTAAATTACTCATGTTATAAGAGTAATGTTCATTTCTTCTTTCTTTAAGAGAGCTTAGGTGGAGTTAACTAAGGTGGATATAGGTTAGTTTTAATCAATCTCAAGGTGTGTTCTTGGCAGAGTTGTCATGTTGAGCTTGTAGTACAGTTATTACAAGTAGGAGGAACCTTGAGTTAAGTTCATTGAATTATATAATCAAGAGTTTGATTATAGTGAAGTTTTGGGTGCATGTGAGGGCAACCCATGTTTTTTCCTCACTTGATCAAGGGGGTTTCCATGTTAAATGTGTTATTTACATTTCCTGTACTATTTTGTGTTCCTGATTTATTTGCTGTGTTTATACCTATGACTGATTTTGAGGGACCTGGTCCCTCACAGTGTGGTGCAAACCTAAGGATTTCAATAGTGTCAGCGCTTAAACGAGAAACTTGTGGGAACTTGAGAAGCTAGATTAACATCTATTTCTTGATTCTCATATGGATTTAAGGTAAAAATTCACTCTTTTCATAATAATTTCATGATTAATTTCTCAAAATTCTAAAAATCTTAGGGATTGATTTTGAACCCCACTTTTATTTTTTTTCACTTGAATAATATTTTAATTTTAAAATTACAAGTTTTTCATCAATTTAACCTTTAAAAAATACCCCTGATTCTTGATTTTAACCCATATTTCAAAGATTTTTACCTGGTAAATCTTAAAAATTATTTTCTTCAATTTGAACCTCATTTTAGAATCAATTTAACTTGGGTTTTTAGCTATAAATTCTTAAAAATATGAACCCACATAGGGTTTTTGGAGCTGAAGAATAATGGTGCACTATAGGTATCTTTAGACTTGTATTGATGAGTATATTATATTTTTGAGAGCTAGCAGAATGGCATTTTGGGGATTGTGAAGTGAAGATGAGCATGTGGTGAATGATGTAAGATTTTGTGGTTCGGCTTTGAGGTAGGATTTTACTTACTCTTCTTCGTAGATAATGTGTGTTATGTATGATATGTGAATATGAATATTAGTCTGGATTATGAATAAAATAACTCAGTGTTAATCATTGATGTTTGGGAAATTAGATGATGGTTGTGGACCTGTAAGATGGAATGTTTATGACTCTTTTAGAACCCTATTGTCTTTTTCCTAGGTTAAGATAATTTATTGCATAGATTTGATAGTAAGCTAGGTGTGGGATGTGGTTTATGTGTTGTAATCATGGTTAGTAGGCTTAACCTTAGTTGGGCTATTCTATTGATCTTGAAATCGTAATTTGGGTAGTGTTGGATTAAATGCCTATATTTATAGGTGAGGTTCATATCTTAGGATTGGTTATGGATTACTTGATATCTAGAAGTTGAACTAGATACCTTACCCTAGTTTGGAACATAGTTTGCCGAATTATGGAAATTGAGGATTAGAAGTGGGATCTTGACCCACCTTAAGCTTGATTTTTTATTGTTCCATTGAATACCTTAAATGCTGGTTAAACGCTTAGAGAATGGCCTTGGGAGCATGTTGGCTAACCATGATAAAGATTTATGGTGGTAGTATTTGAGGTGATGTATATGGTTGTTGACTACATTATCATTAATGTTATGTGTGGCTATGAATTATGTTATTAATTATGCCCATGACTATGTTATCATTCACATCATTAACTAGACTACTATTTTAGTCTTTGGACTATGATATTACTAAAGTTATACTTTTGGCTAGTAACCAAACTAGTGATTAGGCTAGAAAGTCATCTTATTACTAATATAGTGAGTCATAATACTAAGGACTCTAGAAGGCATATTTATTGACTACATGAGAAGCCATGGTACTAACCATGTTTAACCCGATAATGCATTGTAATATTCATATTATATGCATTCATATATCTATGGATAAATTGTCCTTGAAAATGAATGATGGGTTATGAAGTTATTTTCTCGCTTCTCTTTTACTTTAGCCCTCTTGGAGTTTGACATTTAATTTAGCTCTCGTGGGGCTTGTAATTTGCTCTAGCACTCATGGAGCTAATACTTTACTTTAGCCCTTGTGGGGCTTGTCTTTTATTATTGGGCCTAAGGCCGTGAATGTGATGTTGTGATTATTTTAGATATATTATTAGGTCAAGGGTTGAGTTATGATATTGGTGGGATATCCAAAAAGTTTTTATCCTTGTAAAGGATACGGTTGTAGAATATGGATACTTGTATGTTTATGTTGCTTATGATTTCATTGACTGGATATTGGTGATGGCATGTATAGATTCGTTATGTTAATGATTATTATATTGATATTGATGTGATCCTAGCTGAAATACGACCTTAACACTATTTTTCCTAAATAAGGGATAAAATTCACTTTTCACCGAAACAATGGATTTCTTTACTATAATAATTGCCTACTATATTGAATATTTATATGTATAAAAGAGGTTAAAATTTTATTTAAATATTTGACCAAGTGTAATGATCCATTTCGTCGTTACTAAATTATTCATAATAAATTCATAGTTCTCAATATTAACTTGGGTCCAAAATATCCAGTATTTTATTTATTATGTCACCTTGAATTTTCGCGAAGATTCTTGCCTTCGAATGTGTCTAGATACACTCAAGCTCGATGAATTTAATTTTTTGTGAGTGATAATATCAATACTTTAGTTTTGAAAGTTCTTTCGGTATGATTACAGGTTGTACAATATCCATAACACAAAGTTAAGTATAAAATTTTCTTTTCGATACAGTTTCGATATGGGTTTTTATTAGGGCCAACTTCAAATGATCATATCTCATATAATATCAGGAGTTATGGGTCCCATTACCTATCAAAACAAAGATCTCTGAGTCTTCTTTCTAATGAAACAAGCCATTCCTCAATCCAAATTCGTAGTAAAAGGTTATGACTATTTTATGGAGATCTGTCCGAGCTGAAATGGGATTTCACTGTAGCAAAAATTTTGATAGTATTTAAGCCAGCTTCAGCCATATTTTAAGTCCAAAACCCCCAAAATTTTATTCCCCAAACCCTAGAGAGGTGATTTCTCAAGGCTTAAGGTGAATTTCCTTCGTTGAGGTAAGTTTTTTCATTATTTTCTTCATCTTTTAATCCTTTAACATCTTAGAATCCTTAGAAAGACCTTTAATGGTGAAATTCTTTTGGGAAATAATCATGGGTGTTTTTAATATAATGTAGAGCTGATCCTAAACTGTAAATTAAATATTCCTAACATGAACTTCATAAACTAAATTATGAATTTTGATGGTTAGGAACCTTGAATTCCGTAAAGATGAGACCTTTAGCATAAAAACTCCATTAATGGAGTTGGGTTAAGCTTGAAAGAACTAATTAATGACTAAATGACCTTGGAGAATGATGTAGACCTTGAATTAAGGGTACAATTAGTGGATTTGAATCCCTAAATATTTGTTTGAAGAGTAAATATTTAATTATTTTTATAATTGTTTGATTTTTAGATGATTGAATGTTTCAAGGCATGAAAGAAAGGAAGAGCATCCTTGTTGCAGCTTGCTTCTTCCAAAATATTGGCGTCCAGGTAGGCTAGGTTTAATGAGTGAAGATAGTGTTATTTTATATTTTCATAATTTAGAATTGAAGGGAGAAGGTATGTCTAGGCCTGTAGGCATGGAGTTGAGGTGGATAAAGACACGAGTACTTAACTTTAACCCCAAAAACTATATTATTGATTGATTATGTAATATTTATGATACTTTTGTTACGTGCCCAAAAGGAGATTGTGATGAACCTAGTTGAGTTGTAATGGTTTTAGGTTGTATGTATTGTGAAATAATATGATGAACAGAATTATGCTAAGATTGAATATTGATGAACATAGTAATATCTAAGGGATAGATGACTTGAATTAGTGTGATGATTGTATTATGTGAAAGGAGGTAGAGGATATGATACTCGTGAATGTGTTAGTTATAGGTGGTGATGTTAGAACACAAATTGCAGTATTTGAGAAGATAATGATATTATAGTAATTAATGACTAATTAAGGCTCCAATAGTGACTTGTATGCGTAAGAATTAAATTGTGATTTATTTTATGATATTCTTGTTTTGATATTGATAAAAATACTATATCTATTGGATGCCCATGAGAGTTTAAATTTGTGATAATGGCTGTTTATTAATTGTGTCTATGAGAGGCTTATTTGATAATGATAACTTCTTAAAGTAATGCTACAATACTTGTTGATTGGTATTCAGACATGCTTGAAATTGTTGATGTTTGGATTATTAATGCGTGTATAAATGATTATTGAAAATTTATTTGATGGAATTGTCTTATGACTTTAAGTATACTTGTAAACTTGGTACATTGTGTTGTATGTTGTGAGGTTGTGTAAATTTGATATTGAGAATACTTATTTATTTTGGATCGGGTACCACACCGATACGGATATGATATGTTGGATCGAGTACCATGCCGTTATGGATATGTGTATTTTGGATTGGGTACCACGTTGGTTAGATATGTATATATTGGATCGAGTACCACGCTGATACAGATATGTATATGTTGGATCGAGTACCACACTAGTACAAATCTGTATATTTTGGATCGGGTAACACACCGGTATGAACATATATATTTTAGATCGGGTACGACGCCAGTACAGATGTGTATATTTTAGATAAGGTACCACACCGGTACGGATATGTATATGTTGGATCAGGTACCAGACCGGTATAGATATGTATATATTGGATCAGGTACCATGCTGGTACGGATATGTATATGTTGGATTGGGTTCCATGCCGGTATGGATATGTATATGTTGGATTGGGTACCAAGTCGGTACGGTACATGAACATAGATTGTTCCCTGCAAGTCATGACCATTTGGGGAAAAATAAATCCCATAGCATATGTGTACATATTTGCGTTTGGTCTGTGGCTGTTTACAGTATGGTTGATACTCTTGATGGTTATATTGCTTGTTTGTGAGCACTATTTGATTTTTTGTTGTTGTATTATTGATTCATTAGGTATTTGATTATGTGATATGTATTTGAAAAAATGAAACTTTGTACTTACTTATATGTTGGTTGACTTGTTTCATTTATACATATTTTAATCGTAGCTAACCATAATGAGTAGTTATCATTCTTTAATATTATAATAGAGCATTTAATTATTAGCCCGAGAGTTTAGTGTGAGTTGTCTATGATTACAGGTTTGTTCCTGTGAATATGAGTAATGAAAAAGATAAGGTGAATAAAGATGAATAGTGATGTATTAGCATTGAATTGTGATTGATGATGTGAACTAATGAGGCTAGAGTATGTTAGTAGCGAATGTAATATTGATGGAGTTGGAAGAGTAGTTGGATGATGTAAGTTATATAGGTAAAGTAATAATGTTATTACAGCCTTAGTTGAATTATATTCCATTCAAGATGTCATGATTTATTTTTCTTAATTCTATTTTATGATTATATGGACTAACACGGTCTGCCGATGATGCCTACCAGTACGTGTGGTTGTACTGACCCTACTCTTCTACATTCCTTTTTGGGTTGTAGACTAGATGCAGGTTAGTTTGCAGTTTCTAGATGAATGACCATATTTAGCACTAACTTCTGCACTTTCTTCCTGGCAGATATTAGAGTCTTTGTATTATTTATTTCATTGTCAGTCTATGTTATAATACGTAGCTCTTGTACATGTCTGGCAAAGTCTTTGGATAGTGAAGGATATTTGTAAGAAGTATTTGTAAAAAGTTTGTTTATTAGTATTTAATTTACTTTATATTTACTTAAAAACAAAAGTCTTCTGCATATTTTTTGTTGGGTAATAAGGGTTCTCCTAGCTACTTAGAATAGCGTAGGTGCCCACACGGTCCTTTAGCCTTGTTCATGACAACGAGACAGATTTCGATCCACGAATTGACACTATTATTTACTCCAGTCATTAGATATTCTGACCCTTTCTACATTTTTACAATAATTTAATACCGAAGATCATTCCGGTGACCATACTTAAGGATTTTCACTCTTTTACCATAACTTTAGTTTGTGCACCTATTATATATATCTATACATATTTATTGATGGTTATGATGATATTGATACCCGAAAAGGTTGGAGCATGTTGTGATGATATTATATATATTTAGTTCGAGTTTGGGAGATGGTTGCGATATTGAATGTGTACCTTGTATTGATTCTTGCAGATGCATCTCCTATCACCAGTATGTGCGTATGTCTATCAGTCGGCATTGGATAGTTGCATTGATTTGGGTGATGACTATGCATTCTATTGTAGTGTATTGATTGAGCCTTCTGAGTTTGGGGCAGTAGGGGAACACATAGACGCAGTTAGGTATTTGATAGTCCAAAATAGATAGCTACTCGCGCTGTTATTAATATTGTTATTATAATTGTTACGATCATTATTATGGCTAGCTATGATAAATTGGTTATTAATTTAGTACCGAGATTTGAGGTCTATTTTTGACCTCTTCTATCTTACGATCACATTATTATGTATGATTATTTCATGTATAGCCATGTGGAATTAGAACCTCTGTGTATGATAGCATTAAATTCTGATAGTATATAATGAGGCTTTTAAATTGTATATCCCTTCCTTCTTTTTATTCAAATTATATATTCATTCCTTGGTTTTGTATATTATAGTATATCCTTTTTTGTATTTTATTCGTATACTGATCAAGGAAATACGGTACAGTATTGAGATTCATTAGTACACTAGATTAGGATAGTTCATCCTTGATACTTACTTAGTCCTATTATGTTAGTCTTTTGGACATGAATAGAGTAGTCTATCCTTGATATCTCACTGACTTTGTTATATGATTGATGAATATTTAAGTGTAGTTTCTATTCTATTTATATGTTATCCTTGGGAGATTAGTTGGCATTTGCCTACGGATTAACATTCGTTCGGTACTCATACTACATTTCTATAGTCTATAGATACAGAGTGAGCTCCTATCATTCAGAGAATTACTATCCTCCCTCCTATGTATTAGACTAGTCTCTATGTTGTATTTAGAAATAACTTGTATCAGTGTATTTGTCACACCCTGTACTTTCGGGCTAAAGTTGGAACCAACTTTTCTATGCGTATAGATACGAACCCAATGATTATTTGTTAATAAATGTGTTACGATCAATCATATAGGGTGTGAATACCATTGAATATGAATTGAGGTCACAAAAATCCCATAACTCAAAGACGAGTTGAAAACATTCCTATCGTTTAAATTTTAGTAAACGTATAAACTTGGCTGAACTTACATGGACCATAAATTATTTTATATAATAATTTAGAGGGACTACTATATATAAAATGAAAGGTCTTTGAGTCTTCTTCCCAAACCCACTGGTTTCACCTTAATCTAATATCGGAGTAAAAAGTTATGCTCATTTTACTTCGTAGTGTCTGACTGCCAAAAGTGACGACGAAGTTGACGACTAAGCTAATGAGCCGTCAACTAAGTGATGACCCATCATCCCTAGTCGTTACTCTGTGAAAGTAAAGGGAAATTTCCAGTCCAAAAGTGATGACTTAGGTGACGAGCCGTCACTTAAGTGATGGCCCGTCAACCTTGGTCGTCGATTAAAGAATTTCTGTGATTTCTTTGGTTTCTTTAGGGGTATTTTTGTACTTTCCCATCCCAAACTCCTTCTCCATGAATATAAATCATACCCTAAGCATTATAAGATATCTTTTATCAGTTTTACAACATCTCAAATCCTCTCCACTCTCAAGAACAAGAGAAAATTAGGGTTTCCTCTAAGCTCAAGCTTCCAAGAAAACAAGTCAAGATTGGAGTCCTATTTTTAAAACTAAGTAATCTAAGGTACGTGGGGTTTTCCTAAACAACATGGGCTTATTGAATAAGGTTTAAATTTATGAAATCATGTATTAACAAGAGGTTTTGAATTTATATTTACAATTATGCATTGTGAATCCTTTGATGATAATGTTTTGGTCTTGGAGGCCTTTCACCCTTGAAATTGATTGTTAATCGTATATGTATATATATATATATATATATAATATTATTTTATTGAAATATAATATTATTGAAATATACCACTGTTTTGGTATCAGAGCGAGAAGGTTTTTGGTAACATTACCTACTAACTCGCAAAAGTTTATAAACTCTAT
>NW_025814925.1:1078-53797 GCF_002878395.1 Capsicum annuum | reverse complement strand
ATCAGGTTTAGGCCGACAATTGATAAGCAAACAGAGGTGGGGTAAGAAAAGTGTAGGACTCGTTGTTTTGCTGAATGTTTAAAATTTTTGTTGAATATTTTGCTTTTCTCGTATTTGCAAAATGTATTCATTTGGCCGGGGAATTCACCGAGGATTTGTGTCTATTTTCTGGGGAATGCCCCAAAGTATTATATATTCGGAGAGCGTTCGTGATGAAGGCCCAAGGCATTGGGTGAGGAATTGGATCTTAGTCTAGGCCTAGAATAGAATAGGATTTATATTTTTTTGCATTTTTTATTTTGAACTGTATAATTAGACTGAGCACTGTATTTTAGATTTGTTTTTTTTTTTCATGTTTGGATTGATTGTTACGTGCTTTTATGTGATTTGTATAGTCGTAGTGTCAAAATTAGTCGTACGTTCCACCAAGCGACCGTAGTCAAACCACGAGATTGAGGGTTGCCTAACATCTTTCCCTTGGTCAACAGAATTCCTTATCCAAAATCTCTGTTCACAAACCAGTTTTTTTTAAAGTCAAATCATTTCAAAAAGAATTTTTCAAAGGTAACTTGACACACCGGATTATGTCAAGTGGCGACTCTGAGTTTAAATGTAAATAATCCTTTTTCGAAATAAATTTTCATCCTTTTGTCACTTTGATAATAAAACCCTTTCAAACATTAAATCATTTTTTTGGAGTTTAAAGGGGTGTGACAGCTTTGGCAACTCTGCTGGAAATTTTTTAGAACTTGAGCTTATTGTTGGAGTTGTATCGGTTTAGTTTGACATTATGACTGTATAAACATTGTTTGTGTTATAGTTTGTGTTTGTTTTATCAATATTGAGTGCTTGCGTGCTACGTGTTTCAAGTTTTTATCTTGTTTGTTACCGCGTTATATCTGACATCATGTGCATAGCCTGAGTCAATTCTTTCTGCAACAAGTCCTGGAGTGCACGTCGTGCACAAAAACTCTAGTTGAGTCACTCTTATTTTAGGAGGGAGAGTCATCGGACGTATGGAGTGGGTGGAAAGCAAAGCAACCACTATCGACCATATGCCCCCCTGAACAGCCTTGTTAGTAAACCTTAGTGTAGTCAGCCTTCAGGTCATGCTTATTTGCATCATATTGAGTCCTAGCGGGACTCACGTGGCCCTCTATAGGAGACTCACCTCTAAAGCATCCCTACGTGCTAAGTGTTGCATATTTAAGGGTAGTATGGTCATTTGACGGATTGATATGGGGAAAAGCATCTTCTAGAATTAAATAAAAATAGAGTGTGTACGCAAGGAAAAAAAAGAGGTAAAAAAAGAAAAGTGAGTCGAAAAGAAAAAAAAAGAGTTTTGTAGTTTTTAGAGTTTTTATGGCTTTTGTTTTTCACAATCCAAAAATTCAAAAAGTTTTTTTTACCTTTCTCACTCATTTTCTCCAAAAACATCAAAAAGATTTTCCTTTTGTTCCTTTACAAAGTATTCACAATTCGAAAACTCCAAAAAGATTTTATCAGGAGCTTTTTATAAAAGAAAAATTCAAAAAAGGGCGGTAGAAGTTTTGTACATTTCATATAACGAAAATACCAAAAAGATTTTAATTCATAGCTGTTAGTATCATTTTTTATGTGAAGTGTCAAATTGAAAACTCAAAAATAAAATTGTTATGTTGTTCATCGTGTGTCTTTGGTCGTGTCTCAAGTCAGGGAGCAATCTGTTATTTAATCAATAATTGTCCAATCTGGATGAACTACACACCCCTGATTCTCCTCTCTCGGGAAGGAGATACGTAGGTAGCCTATTGTTGGTTCGAGAATCTTATTTAAAAAATCAAAAAAAAAAATCCTTCCCTCATTTAGAGTAGGTATTTCATATATGCCTTGAAAAGAAAAAATACAAAAAGATTATCCTTAATAATTGTAGGTTTTATTTTGGTGGATCTTATTTAAAAAATAAAAAGATTTTCTTCACCTCATTTAGAGTACGTGTCATATAATAGGAATGCTTATAATCAAGTCATAAATCTCATATTCTAATATCATGGGCATTCCGACAACATATACTATTCATAGCAATCACATGGAAACCATTCGAACATAAGGGAACAACAACATGTAACATTTAGTTCATATTGTAATGATTTGAGGATTTTAAACTTCATGTATTTATTCAACATCTCCAACGTGGTAGGAAAAGCATGGATATAATTCGCATACATAACTCATGTCTTCATCATCATACATGCTTCATGCCGCTACAATAAGAATACATAATTAGCATGGAAATTCATATTGAAGTGTATAGCTAACATGAACATTTTATTTAGATATCATGAAATCATGAAAATATAAAGTTCTAACATACTAGGTATTTTAACGAACACCTTGTATGCATTCTTTAAGGCATAGGTGGATTTCATCAAATTATACATCGTGAACAACCAAATTTACGTGTTTCCAACTCATATGATAACATGAAATCACAACAACAAACATATAAAGATTCCATCTTGGGAATCATCCAATATCAACAACATGATCATTAACACCCAACAGTATAGAAATCATACTTTATAAATAAAAAGAGGGTTTTTGAGCTTTATGGATGAAAGGGATCCATAAATCAATTCACGCATACTATTATATAGCAAAAAAAACAAGCATCAACATGGGTATGATCATATCACCACAATCAACCAAGCTTTTGTATTTTAAACATTGATTCTTGAACTCCACGGACAAAAGGAATCCACGGATGAATACTACACATACCTTATAAGGAAGGTTCTTGATGATTGACGGAGGAATTTTCTTGGAATCGGATCTTCAAGCTTGATTGTGCAACCCTAGTTGTTTTTCTCCTATGGTGCTCTTGGATGATGAGCTTTGAGATTTTAATAGGGTTGTAATATGATTAGAATCTATATATTTCATAGGGTTAAGTCTAGGGACGTGTAAGGAGTGTTAAAAGACTTAATTACCCTTAAAATAACTCAAAACGGAGTGTTTTTGGCATCTGGAATTGACTTAGGCGGCGCCCAAGTTATTGCCTAAGCTTTGTTAGATGGCGCCTAGCTAATCGCCTATGTCTAGGTTGGGCGGCGCCTAACCAATGACCTATCCTTACTGTCTCACATGAAAATGGGCATAGTTTTTCGTTCATGTATTGGATTAAGGTGAAATTCATATTGTTGGAAATATAATTCGATTCTCTACAATTTGGTGGGTCTAAATCAGACAAAATACCATATTAACATCGAGTTATACTACTTCAAAGATGACCCTTGAAAAATCGAACACTAAAACTTGATGGATTCAAAAACTCTTAGCTTGTATTACCTTAAGTGACTTATATGAACATGCATAATGTGTCATAAGATATCATATCTCTACAATACTCATTGTATGTCATGCACTAAAATGCTACTCATAGGATAGGAGGTTTCATACATAGGAAAAATGGTTCGTCTCCTAGCTTAGAAATAAACAGAGTATTACAATATCTCCCCCTTGGGAACATTCGTCCTTGAATGGAAATTAATTATGGTGGGAGAGATGATAAGATGAAGTACGTACAAGACATACACTACTGAAACATGGGTTCATGAATGGCATGACTGAAAGCTGAGCACAACTTACTGAACATACATATCTGATGCATGTGAAGCTGATTCATGAATATAAGACTGAGGATTCTAATAAAGTAAGTTTTCTCAAAATGAGAATGCATATCCAATGCACAACAGAAAGGCTGAATCCATGCATATCTGATGCATGATTATATGACTAATATAATACGTGAATGCATGACTGAAATTACTAATGAGTTGATCACATATATCTGATGCATTAATTCGTGACTAAACTTACTCCTGAACATGCAATGGTAAAGGTATCAAGTTTGAACTAAAATTGAGCAAGGAACTGAATACCAAGTTTGGCACTGAAATATGAACATGAGAATGAGTAAGTTTTTGGAAAACTGTTACCTTGAATTGATAATACCGATAAGTTTGAGATTAATTATTCCATATGCATGATCAGAAACATGAGAACATAACTAAGTCTGGGACATGGTATATATACTGAATATCATAATCTAAACCAAATCTTGAAAACATGGCATACGACTGAAGTTGGAGCTTGAGGGTTAACTTATGAGTACCCCTTCTCCAAACTGGATTCATCAAAACTAAATAGAGCAGCATGTTTATGTCATGAAATTTTGGGGGTATGATGTATCTCCCCCTTAGAATACTATGTACCTCAAAGAATACTGACTTGGATGGGCTACTAAGAGAAATTGAGGTGATGCGCCAGACACCTAGGAACTAAGTCATGACTAAATAGCTAGGATATGAAACTGAGACATGATACATGAACTGAGCTGAACACGAGTGCATAAATAAACTAACGTATCTGATTAACTGAATAACTAATAGCTCAATACTGGATCTGCAAAGATAAACTATACTTAGTCAGAATAGCTGGGCTGAGATTTTTGAGTTTTATGCATAGGAGATAAGGACTAACTGAGTTGAATGAGGTATCTGAGCTTGGATTCATGAAGTCTGCATTATTTTCGAATGCGAGACCAAGAGTACGAGATGGCTCTGAGGTATTCTAGAAACTGGGGTACTGAAACACTGATAACTGAGTACTGATAACCTGAATGCTATGGTAAAGCATGTTTGGAATTGAACTGAGTTTCAAATCTGGTTACTGAACTGAAGATGACATTATAACTAAGCCTATAGCTAGTACAGAAGTACTAAATTCAAGAACTGAATACTGATCACTGAGTGCTGGATACTGAAACTATAATTGAGTTGGCTACTGACTTTTTGATGGCTACATGCTGCGGACTGAGATAAGTCAAGGATTTACATGTACACTTACACTTTGTACTTTCCCAACTTCTAAATACGACCCCTTGCTAGACGTTTACTTGCACAATTATCATGACATTCAAGCCTATCTTCAGAACTACACCCTTGTGCAAAGTAAGCATGCAATAATCTTCTCTTATCCAAACAACTGCTTATCACTACACTGTTCCATAAGGAAATCTAACTAGATAAGTAAATCAAGAGGACGTGAAACATGAATAGATACAAACAAAACTTGACACATGATTGAAACTTGAGGAATAAAATTTCAATATTTTGGATTTACCAATCAGGTCTAAACTGAGGATATACATAACGTAGTCTAAATGTATCTGATCTGTAGGGGCATAGCATGAGTCATGGAAGCTATGTATACTGGAAAGCATGATATGCGTACATGAGTTATGAGCTGCATGACCTTAGTCTAGAGATTTCTGTACTCATGGGACATGATTCGAGTGTTGAGGGAGCTGGAACTGAACACTTTATACTGGGAACTAAAGGCACACATAATCCCATGGAAAGTGTGTAAAAGTCGATTATTCTCATGGAACATGACTCGTACTGCGGAGTAAAAGAGACTCCTTATGGTGGTCATTGAATTCATACATGATCATGGAAAAAGAGATACATGAGCATGGTGTGTGACCATAGAGTTGATATGTAAGACCTAAGTTGATTTCGTGATAGCTAAAGTACAAATCTTTGTACTTTGAAGAGGATGGGTTGGGAATCGTCTTCCCTTACTGCTTTTTATACATACTGGCTCTACTACTGAAATTTGAAGGCCTGGCTTAGGTACTTGATCTACCATCACATACCTACATTCTGTTCAACACCTGTCTGTCTTACTAAATACACCATCTTATTCTTTTTCCTCATATACTGCTAATATCATATTCACAACTTCATGCTTAATTTTGAGTCAATAAATTTAAGTGTTTAGCTCATACAGTTGAAGCCTACTGATCTAATCCCCATGAATACATAATCTGATCAAATAGAATAATATTATCCCAACTCTACTACTGCTAAACTTCTAGGTTCAAGAATGAGGTCTCATGATCATGAATAAAATATGTACGACCTTGTAACAATAATGAACTGATGGGATACTATTTGAGTCTGTTGCTAATCTCATAACTGACTGTAGGGACTGTCTGAGAAAGTTAGGTAAAGTGAACATGAGGGGTGCATGATATGAATATACATGGTTTCCTTAAATAAAATTGCTATAGCACGATCTTGAGACATGAAAGAAGGGAAACTGTTCCTAAAACATCTCATAGCCTCTTGCACATAAGTGTGGTGCACAACACGCCCATGTAAAAGACTTTACTTGATGCAGCTTTCAAACTTCCTAGGATACTGTTGAACCTTAGGCTCTGATACCAAGTTTCTAATGCCCCGATTCGCCGAACCAGAATGCTATACGGTGCTCATGACCCCGAGGGACCACAACCTAACTCATGACTGAAATCTGTACCTGTAAACTGCATAATATCTCATAAAATATGTAAAAACATGAACTGTAAGGCCATAAGGTTCAATATTGATACATATCTAAAAAATATGGTATAACAATACCAAAAAGGAACATAAATACTGAAGTCTAAACATCTAATCTGACATCTAGTCCAAAATCCTCTAACTGAACTGAATGAGGAGTTGATGGGACATGTCCCCAACTAACTATAATTACTGAAATAAAGTGAAAACTGAAATAGAAATGAAATCATCATGTCCTCGAAGAATGAGGACTCATGTCTAACTCTGACTGCTGATCCTGGAATCAACAACTGATTTAGAGCTCATGCCTCTGAACCTATGGTGTAACATAAGATAAAGCACCATAGCGCAAATGCATCAGTACGTCTGAATGTACTGAGTATACGAGTGAGGTAAGCTAAATGAAAAGGGTTATATGCATGAAAAATACCGATTGATAGGAATGTGAGAGTACATACATCCATACGTAACTGTAACTGAACTAGTGGAGACACGAACTACTGAGTCTGATAACAGAAAACATGAGTGTACTGATAATGAGATTCTGGTAGACTGAGTTTACTGATATTGATATATAAATCACTAATAAGTGATGGATCTAATACTGTATTACTGAATACTAAGATACTGATATTGCATTACTGATAAATGAATGATTGTTTCTGACCGTTCAAATTATGAAGAACTGGTCTGATTAACTGTATCTGACAGTCCTGAAGTTACGTACTGATAGAATGAGTTTTGATAACTTTGGTGATTGATAGCATAAGTTACTGTATCTGACAGTCCATAAATCTAAAGGAAACTATCTGAGTTTAATTTTATTTCTAAGTTGACTGTATCTGACAGTCCTGATACACTGAAATCTGAAGAACTATCTGAGTTCATTACTGAGAATGCGTAGCTATAGCTGACAGTCCTAAAATTTGTAACTGAAACTGTTGGAAGTAGTTATCTAACCAACATGCTCCAAATATGCTGTAATAGCTAACCTGGGGTCCAATCTCTGCCCCGACTGGAGGGGTGCCAATACCGCGCCACTAGTAAGGACAACAGTGAGAACCCTATACTGGCAGGTACTCAAGTGAGAATAGTAGGAACCCTAAACTAATGGGTTAAGCCACCTCATCAACCCTAATATGATGGGTTAATATGTCTCAACCAATGTTCGCTAAGTAGTTCTGCAACACAAGGATTGCTACTAAGAATCACACCCTGAATTGGAGGGTGAGTTTCCATCCTTGGTTTCACTCGGTGCTAACCTCTACTCCCATCTGAAGGACACTAAACTGAATAAGTAAGATGAACTAAATAACTGAACTGAACTGATTAGTTGAACTAATACTGATTAACTAGACTGATACTGGTGGTATTGTTTAGCAGAGCTAAACTAAGTTTACTGGATTCCAATGACTGACGAAATGTACTGAGTTCTGAGGACTGGTTGAGAATACTGAAGTTACTAAGATTGACTGTGAATATTGAGGTTGCTGAAGTTACTGAGCACTGAGATTACTGGACAACTGAGATTACTGAGATTTCTGAGTTTTCCTGAGTCACATGACTGACTGAATTATATAGATCATAGCTTGACTGAGAGTATCGTGTAAACATCACATGACTCTAGGCACACAGCTATAATTTTTGGGTACAAGTATCCCCAGGACTTGATGGAAGGAAACTGACACAACTTGAATTTCTTGAGTACACGACCATCAATACAAATCCATAATACATGAGTGGGGGATTTCATGAAGTACATGGTCATTATAATATCTATCATGAATAGGAATGCTTGTAATTAAGTCATAAATCTCATATTCTAATATCATGGGCATTCCGACAACATATACTATTCATAGCAATCGCATGGAAACCATTCAAGCATAAGGGAACCACAAAATGTAACATTTAGTTCATATTATAATGATTTGGGGATATTAAACTTCATGTATTTATTCAACATCTCAAACATGGTAGGAAAAACATGGATATAATTCACATACGTAATTCATATCTTCACCACCATACATGCTTCATGCCGCTACCATAAGAATACATAATTAGCACGGATATTCATATTGAAGTGTATAGCTAACATGAAATTGTTATTTAGATATCATGAAATCATGTAAATATGAAGTTCTAACATACTAGACATTTTATCGAACACCTTGCATGCATTCTTTAAGGCATAGGTGGATTTCATCAAATTATACATCATGAACAACTAAATTTACATCTTTCCAACTCATATGATATCATAAATTCACAAAAAAAAACATATAAAGATTCCATCTTGGGAATCACCCAATATCAACAACATGATCATCAAAACCCAACAATATAGAAATCATACTTTATAAAGAAAAAAAGAGTTTTTGAGCTTTATGGATGAAAGGGATCCATAAATCAACTCACACACACTATTATATAGCAAAACAAACAATCATCAACATGGGTATAATCATATCACCATAATCAACGAAGCATTTGTATTTTAAAGATTGATTCTTGAATTCCACGAATGAAAGAAATCTGTGGATGAACACTATGCATACCTTAGAAGAACGATTCTTAATGATTGACGGAGGAATTTCCTTGGAATTGGATCTTCAAGTTTGATTGTGCAAACCTAGTTATTTTTCTCCTACGGTGCTCTTGGGTGATAAGCTTTGAGATGTTAATAGGGTTGTAATATGATTAGAAGCTATATATTTCATATGGTTAAGTCTAGGGACGTGTAAGGAGTGTTAAAAGACTTAATTACCCTTAAAATAACTCAAAATGGAGTGTTTTTGGTACATGGAATTGACTTAGGCAGCGCCCAAGTGATTGCCTAAGCTAGGTTAGGTGGCGCCTAACCAATCGCCTATGTCTAGGTTGGGCGGCGCCTAACCAATCGCCTATCCTTATTGTCTCTCACAAAAATGGGCATAACTTTTCACTCATGTATTGGATTAAGGTGAAATCAGCAAAAATACCACATTAATATCGAGTTATAATCTTTCAAAGATGACCTTTGCAAAATCGAACACTAAAACTTGATGGATTCAAAAAATATTAGATTGTATCATCTTATATGACTCATATGAACATGCTTAATGTATCATAAGCTATCTTATTTCTAGGATACTCATTGTAAGTCATGCACTAAAATTCTACTCACAGGATAGAAGGTTTCATACATAGGAAAAATGGTTCGTCTCCTAGCTTAGAAACATATGGGCTATTACAATATCTCCCCCTTGGGAACATTTGTCCTCAAATGGAAATTAACTGAGGTGGGAGAGATGATAAGATGAAGTACGTACAACACATACACTACTGAAACATGGGTTCATGACTGGCATGACTGAAAGCTGAGCACAACATAATGAAAAAGCATATCTGATGCATGGGAAGCTGATTGATGAATATAAGACTGAGGATTCTAATAAAGTAAGTTTTCTCAAAATGAGAATGCATATCTTATGCACAACTGAAAGGCTGAATGCATGCATATTTGATACATGATTATATGACTGACATAATACGTGAATGCATAACTAAAAGTACTAATGAGCTGATCACACATATATGATGCGTTAATTCATGACTAAACTTACTCATGAATATGCAATGGTAAAGGTATCAAGTTTGAACTGAAAACTGAGCATGGAGCTGATTACCAAGTTTGGCACTAAAATATGAACATGACAACGAGTAAGTTTAAGGAAAACTATTACCTTGAACTGATAATACGGATATGTTTTAGATTAATTGCTCCATATGCTTGATCGGAAACATGAGAACATAACTAATTCTGGAGACTGGTATATATACTGCATATCATGATCTGAACTAAATCTTGAAAACTTGGCATGCGATTGAAGTTGGAGCTTGAGGGTTAACTTATGAGTACCCCTTCTCCAAACTGGATTCATCAAAAGAAAATAGAGCAACATGTTTATGTCATAAAATTTTGGGGGTATGATGTATCTCCCCCATGGGACACTATGTCCCTCAAAGAATAGTGACTTGGATGAGCTACTGACGAAAATTGAGGTGATGCGCAAGATACCTAGGAACTGAGTCATGACTGAATAGCTAGGATCTGAAACTGAGACATGATACATGAACTAAATTAAACACGAGTGCATAAATACACTAACTTATCTTATTAACTGAATAACTGATAGCTGAATACTGGATCTGCAAAGCTAAACTGTACTTAGTTTGAATAGCTGGGTTGAGATTTTTGAGTTTTATGCATAGGAGATAAGGACTAACTGAGTAGAATAAGGTATCTGAGCATAGATTCATGAAGTCAATATTATTTTCGAATGCGATACCAAGAATACGACATAGCTCTGAGGTATTCTATAAAATGGAGTACTGAAAAACTGATAACTGAGTCCTGACAACCTGAATGCTATGGTCAATCATTTCTGTAACTCAATTGAGTTTCAAATCTGGTTACTGAGCTGAAGATGACATTATAACTAAGCCTATAGCTAGTACAGAGGTACTGAATTCAAGGATTGAACATTGATCACTGAGTTCTTGATACTGAAACTATAATTGAGTTGGAAACTGGGTTTTTGATGGCTACATGCTGGGTACTGACATAAGTCAAGGATCTAAATGTGCCCTTACACTTTGTACTTTCCCAACTTCTAAATACGACCCCTTGCTAGACGTTTACTTGCACATTTATCATGACATTCAAGCCTATCTTCCCTACTACACCCTCGTGCAAAGTAAGCATGTTACAATCTTCTCTTATCTAAACAACTGCTCATCACTAAACTGTTCCATCAGGAGAGCTAACTGGAGGAGTAAATCAGGAGGACCTGAAACATGAATAGATAGAAACTAAACTTGACACATGACTGAAAATTGAGGAATAAATATCAATAGTTTGGATTTACCAATAAGGTCTGAACTGAGGATAAACATAACGTAGTCTAAATGTATCTGATCTGTAGGGGCATAGAATGAGTCATGGAAGCTAAGTATACTGGAAAGCATGATATGCCTACATGAGTCATGAGCTGCATGACCCGAGTCTAGAGTTTTCTGTACTCGTGGGACATGATTCGAATACTGAGGGTGCTGGAATTGAACCCTTTATACTGGGAAATGAAGGCGCACATAATCCCAAGGAAAGTGTGTGAAAATATATTGTTCTCATGGAACATGACTCATACTGCAGAGTAAAAGAGACTCCTTATGGTGAAAATTGAATTCATACATGATCATGCAAAAAGAGATACATGAGCATGGTTTGTGACCATAGAGTTGATATGTAAAACCTGAGTGGATTTCGTGATAACTAAATTACAAATAATTGTACTGAGAAGAGGATGGGATGGGAATCGTCTTCCCTCACTGCCTTTTATACATACTGGCTCTACTACTGAAATCTGAGGGCCTAGCTTAGGTACTTGATCTACATAAATGCAGATCTAAAATAAATAGGGATGATATCTACAATCATAGCATCTGAAGCCTCTACCTCAGGTTTTGCTGGTATAACATTGCATTGTCCATGACCATGAACTAGTTGACTAGCCCAATGACCACCACTATTGGCTCTACTTCCCCTGCATCTCATACCTTTGGTAAAACCCTTACCCCTCATAGCTAAAATAAGAGTAGATTAAATCACATGGCAGGGACAATCCTTGGCCACATGGACAAACTCATCATACATAAAGTAACCTCTAAACTTATCCTGACAATGCACTCTCTTGGCATCTCTTTGAGATGCTCGAGGAGTAGATCCGTGTATCTATGGCTGACCTCTTATACTATGAAAGAACGCCCAAAATACTACTATCTATGTCATTGCTTGCTGAAGTGCAGGGGGCATAACAATCCTAGCTGGATGAGACTCCACTTGGGATGTCTGAGGAGTACCCAAAATAAAAGTCGATATAACTGGGGGATCTACACTCGTTATAAAAGGAACACGATACAAAAATTCTGGCATAGGTAAATATTCAACACTCGAAGCTAGGGAAATACCAAATGAACTAAAAGGAGCACCCTCCAAATGGGTCAACAGACGGACTAACAGTCCCTCTAAGACTGAGGGAGAAAAACCCTGAGAAACTAGAGTGGAACCCACACCTCCTATATTCTCAACAGGAGGCTCAATAGAAGGTCCCCTATCACTACTCTTGGATGAGGCTCATCTAATGGCCCATCCAAGCTGGACCTAGTTGACCTTATCCTCACAGAAAGACTGAAACATAACTCAGAACACTATGTATGAAGGAAATTTGTGCGATAAGGAACAAAATAAGGTAAGTTTTCCTAAAGACATTCTATAGCCTCTCGGAGATAGATATGGACGTCTACATACGGATCTGTGAGACTCTATTAGATATTTAGTTCTTACACCATTGAGACCACTGAAACTGGCTACTCTGATACCAATTTGTCACAATCCAAAAATAAGGGTCATGATGACACTTGTTGTGCCGTAACTTGACAAGAAAGCCTATCACCAAACTGATACACTAAGGAGAAAAAGACAGAAATTCCCAAAAGTAAGGCTTATAGAACAAAGAAAAAATATATCAAATATATATATTAATGCAGAAATAATAAAATCAACAATACAGTCATAACTCTCAAAAGATGAAGTCAACAGTATAAGAACTTATCTAGTACAACTTGAATCCAAATAAATTACATAAGATGTCTAAAATACAAGAGAAACTCTATCTCCAGAATGAAATTAAATACATAGTATATCAAAAAGGTAGTAAAATACATCCGAAAACCTTAAATTCAACCACCACCTAAAAATATAAGGTATCGCCTGAATCAACCAAGCTAGGGTGCACTCAAACTAGGACTTGCACCAAAAGAGTGCAGTAGGCGTGAGTATAGTCCACTTGTACTCAATATGTATCATAGGCTGACCAAGCAAAGTAGAAAATAAAACATACAAAATACACCCTAAGGGAACATCACCAGTAATAAAAAAATCTCCCAAAATGATAGCCCATACTGCGTCCACTAATAGCTCTAATATAACACATATATTGGAATAACATACCAAGATAAAACACAAGCATACATTATATCACATATAAGAAAAACAAGGGAGACATATTTATAAAAGCTCGTAAAATACATGTAAAAGAAGGTAGGACAATTAGATAGATAGCAAGTAAATATGATAATACAAACACATCATAAACACATAAAAGGAAGTGCAATGTATATGATGATAATAATGATGCACGAGGTCATCGCACAACCTCCGTATGCACCCACGGAGGCAAGCCTCCCGATATAGTACCTATGTAGGTTTTGTCAATTCTTACACAACTAATATCCATGACCATTCTCCACCGTGAACTTCAGAGAGGTCTATAAGATCTAATTTCCAATACCACTATCCCTGACTCCTCCTCTCCGGCACATCCCTCAAAGAATGTCTATAAAATCCAATGTTGTGTTTACAGAATTTTTAGTGCTTCCAGTGTTTCCAAAGCACATGACACCCAAATTAAGTATGACAAATAACAACAACAACAAGTATATAAAAAACATACAACAAAAAGTAAAATTATGAGTATGTTGCCATGAGAATGATGATGCAATGTTTACAACCAGCCAAAAGGAGTATTTCTACAACCAACCGCAATTAATATTTCCATAACCAACTAATATACTAATCACGTCAATCAATTATCTGCTCATTATTTCCAACCATTCATAAATTTCAACATGTATCATATGCCAACAAGTATGAATATATTACAATACTCCAATAGTACCACATTAGGCATTTTCAACAACACAATATAATTGGTCATATGTAATCATTTCTATCAACATCACATAGGACCCCACAAGGTCACACATATAACACATAATATCTCAAATTCAATAATTACATCACATATAGGCCCCTACACCGGCATAACACTTAGATAGCCATTTATCATTATTAGTTCCCACACTTAACATGCATTTTATACCAACAGTTACTACCCAGCTAGTTTGAAATAGTTAAGTTATAACCTACCTCGAAGGTCGAAATCAGTCCACAATACTTCAAGAACAAAGCCCCACTTCTCCCTAATGCACCTGAAATCAACTAAAATGAAGAAATATAGAATATATGCATCAACTAAAGGCTAACGATATCCATATTGCCACTTTTTATTTGGGGTCAAAATGGACCCCTAAAATGGGTTCTAAAAAAAGCAAAATCATAACTTTACCTCAAAAACATGTTTCACATACCTTTAGAAATCAATAGCTAAAAACCTAAGTCAAATCAAGTAAAAAATGGGGTTCAAATCAAAGAAAAATAATTTTTGAGCTTTACCGAGCAAAACCTTTGAAATCCATTTTAAAATCAAAAGAATCGAGTTATTTTGAAGTTTAAATTGGAGAAAAACTAGTAATTATAGGATTATGAACATTATTCAAGTTAAATGATTTAGAATTTTGGGCTAAATCAAGAACTAAGATTTTGGAGTTTTTGAATAATTAATCAAGAAATTTGATAAAGAAAAACAAGGGAATTCTCACCTTAAATCCGTGAGAGAACCAAGAAATAGATATTATTATTGCTTCCCAAGCACCCATAAGCTTCACTTTTAAGCTCGCACACTATGTTAGGGTTTAGCTCTAAAAAGGCAAGATGAAAAATCAGTAAATCATGCAAAAAAGAACTATTTATACTCATACCAGGTTACCAGGTGTATATGACAAAAATCACATGCCTCAAATCAGATTTATCCTTTGTGATCCAAGTTGCACCAGATTTTTTAAGTCCAAAATGAACTTTGATGGGGTACCCGAGATTTTCTTGGAATCCGGTATATGCAAGCGAACTATGTAACCGCACTAAATTCGATGCTCCAGGCTCTAAGGAGATATCAGAATTTAGAAAATATTTATCATTTTTATAAAGTTAACCCCCAAAACCATAATTACAATTTTCCAAACTGAGGGTTGAAATGAGATTTAAAAGCCACAGAACTACACCAAACATGTTACTACTCTTGAATTGATGTTCTGAATTTACTATGCGGTCCATTCAGCCATCCGTTGTATGGATTATAACATAACCACAAAAACAGAATAAGGCTATAGAAGTCTCCAAAAATACAATATCGTACAAATAGCACCAAAAAGCATTGAGAACTGTGTCAATAAATCCCGCGCCCCATAAATACCATAATGCAACTATGAGAAGGGGTAAAATAATTAAATCACACAAAAACACATATTTCACATGTTTCATTAAAATTTTAGGTCGTTACAATTCTGCCTTAAAATATACAAAAAGAATCATTAGGCACAAATTCACTCAAAATATAGTAAATAACTATATTATACAAATACATGCAAAATATTCTATTGCACTCTTAAAGTCACAAATGCCCTAAAAATATACAAATAATTCAAAATATATAATTATTGTCAACATATACAATTAGAAGTCGAGATATACCAACACAATCAAAACATACAAACAAATTTGAAATGTAAAAATAAACATGAAAAATATAAATATATCGAACAAAATAAATTTACCCTCTACAAAATATACAAATAAACTCAGCGCCTATATAATTAAATTCTAGATTAGAAAATTGATATTGTTAAGTTATGTAACACCCCGTACGTTTCCTAGCTTGAAATTTTTTTCCAAGAATGTTAGAAGCTTTCTTTGAAAGATGAATCTACTTTTGTCAACATGGAATTTTCAATAGTATCACTTTTTATCATTGGGGAATCTAATAAGATTTTGATCGATACCAAATTCGCCCAAATACGATCCCCGGGTGAAGAGTTAGAGCCTTTTTAGTGAGACAGTGTATCACCTGAACCTTCAGCGCGTCGCGGAGATAGCTCAAATGACAATTGTCAATTTCCAGTGTTTCTCTTCGATAGTGGTGCATCGCACCAAACTTCTAGGTCACAGAAAAGGTGGCAACGCAATAGCTCCGCATCGCACCACTGTGCAATTTTCCATTTGTCACTTTCCAGTGACTTGGAGCATAGTGGCGCGTCGCGCCAAGGATGAAAATTGGAAATTTTTCTCAGAAATTAAATACATGTCCTAGGTTAAAAGGGTAAATTTCCCACCCTATATAAGCCTTATAACACGAGATTTGGCAATAATTTAGCAACTTATACTCAATTACTCTAAAAACTTCTCAAGAACAAGCCCTAGGGTTTTCATAGAAGGTTCAATTCCAAGGGAATTCACCGTTAAATTTCAAGAATCTCTCCATCTATCTTCATAGAATCACAAGCTAAGGTATGTGTAGTGTTTCCTAGGGTTTTCATAGAAGGTTCAATTCCAAGGGAATTCACCGTCAAATTTCAAGAATCTCTCCATCAATCTTCGTAGAATCACGAGCAAAGGTATGCATAGTGTTCATTCATGGACTCCTTTCATCCATAAAGCCCAAGAATCTCTTTTCTAAGTTTAAGTGTATGGATTTCTTTATGAATTTCATGTTGGGTTTTTTTTTTATGTTGAGAATGAACAATTGAATTCAAATCCATGTTGCGTGATCAATTTTATGTGGAATTGATTTGTATAGATGTATATTCATGTGAACCTATGAATAAACCCTAGATGATGAAATTAGAGATGAATCATGATGATAAATTATTGTATAATATTTTCTGCCTATGCTTTGCCTACCATGTGTTTTATTAAATGCCTACACGAAGGAAAAGTTAACAACTAGCATGATATTATGAAATCCCCATGTTTGTACAGGATTATGCATATCGCATGTTTGATGAGGTGCTTCAATATATGAGTTATGAATTGTGTTATTGGTCATGTGTTAAAGTAAGCTATGCCATGCCAGTTTCTTCTCATCGAGTCCTAGGGGTACTTATTCCCGAACATTTAGCTATGCGCCTAGAGCCATGGCATATTTTCACAATCTCCTCAGCCAAGCTATGATCCATAGAACTTAGTCAGTCATGTGACTCAGGAAATCTCAGAAATATCAGTAATTTTAGTAGCTCAGTAATCTCAGTAACCTCAGTATTACCAGTCAATCTAAGTAACTTTAGTATTCTCAAGCAATCCTCCAAACTCAGTACATTCCTTCAGTCAATGGAACTCAGTAAATTCAGTTTAGCTCCGCTAAATAATACCACTAGTATCAGTTCCATTCAGCTAATCAATTCAGTTCAGTTAATTAGTTCAGCTCAATTAATCAGTTCAATTTTTTTTAGATGGGAGTAAGATTCAGCACCGAGCGAGCCTACGGATGGGGACTCACCCGCTAAATAGGAATGAAATCCCTAAAAGCAATCCCTAAGTTCCAGAACTACATAGCTTATGTAGGTATGAGATATCACCTATTAGATAGGACTAACATACTTAGGGATCACCCGTTAGCATATTTAAATGTATAAGACTGATTCCAGGGGTCACCCGCTAGATTAGGACTAACTCCATAACAATTTTTACCAGTGGCACAGTAATGACACCCTTATAGCTGGGGTTATAGGTTGGACCCAAGTTAGCTTAGTATGGGGCATATCGGTTAGATGAATACATCCCACAGTTTCAGTTACAAAATCATGACTATCAGATACAGTCAATTCAGTATAGATTTAGGACTGTCATATACAATCACTTCTTATAATTAGAAATAGACTCTGGGATCACCCATTAGACAAGAATGATCTCAACTATGGTCAACCAGTAATGGTATTATCAAATTTAGAGATCACCCACCAGATATGACTAATCTCAGATACAGTACGAAACTCAGCTAATTCAATCAGATTCAGAACTGTCAAATATAGTCACTCATGTTATCAGTTATATTAGTTATCAAAACTCATGTTATCAGTATTCTACTTCAGTACTGTTAGACATAGTCAACCAGACCAGTTCTTCATCATCAAAACTATCAGAAATAGTTATTTATGTATCAGTAACATAGTATTAGTCCCTCAGATATCAGTAATTCCATGTTATTAGTAAACTCAGTAGTCAGAACTTAGCATTTAATCCTATCACGATGTCAGTTACAGTTACTTATGCATACATGTAATCTCACGTTCATGTTAGTTAGTCAGTTAGTATTGTTCATTCATGTATACATGTAATCTCACGTTCGGGCTACCTCACTTGTTTACCGGTATATTTAAAGTACTGACGTATGTGTGTTATGGTATCTTATACCATAGGTTTATAAGCATGAGCTCCGAGAGCCAGTAGCATCCCAGTTCAACAATCAGAGTTAGCAGTGAGTCCTCATCCTTCAAGGACATAATGATAACATTGCTATTTCAGTTTTAAGTTTATTTCAATAGTCAGAGTTAGTTTGGGACATGTCCCATCAACTCCTTATTCAGACAGTTTAGAGGCTTTCAGACTATAGCATGTTAGACAGTTATTTCAGATTTGCTTAGGTATTGTTATACCATTTTTAGACATTCTTTATCAAATTTTCATTCATTTTTTTAATCTTATAGCCATTCAGTTCATGTTTTCGTATATTTACGGTATATTTTTTAGTGCTCAGTTATAGATATCAGTCATGGGTTAGCTTGTGGTCCTTTGGGGTCATGAGCACCATGTAACGTCTCGGGTACCAGATTTGGGGTGTTACAAGTTAGTATGTAACAAAATTGAGTTTGATCAAATAATAACTCTCTAAGTTCAATCAACGATTTGAAAAATTGAGTTAAATTAAATAAATTTTGAAAATACACTCAAATTTTAAAAAAAATTAGCAAAAAGGATTAGGACAAAAATGATTTAGTCAACTTACTTTGTTTAAATACATATACAAAATCAAGTTTGGAAATTCAATACATTTTTCAGTAATGATGATTTATTTTAAAAATTTGAAGATTATGAAGGAAAGAAAATTATACAGTAAAATCACGTTTGAATTTGATTTGTGTTATTGAAAATAAAAGGTAAAAAGTTTTATAAGAATCATTTATGAAAAATGAATCTTCGAATTTAAATACATGAAGTAATTATAAACCTTCGTTATTTATAAAAAAATTAGTGTAATTATAATTAGAGTCATTTATGGAAAAAAGAATCTTCAGATTTAAATCTATCTAATTAACTCAACTGATTTGAGGAGAAAGGGACTGTAAATTCCGTTTGTATATGTATTTTCATAGCAAAAAGTGCCTAAAATACAAAAGACAAGATGCTATTTCGGATAATCATGAAACAGTTGATATGAAACTACTAATTATAGGCTTAAGTTTGTTATTTATGCATTTTTCGCTTGCTTTAACTGGTTTGTGAATTGTTTGAACGGAAGTTGGCTCAAGTATGTAATTTCCCAACTCTTTTTTAGTTTAGTTAATTGAAAAATGGTTTTTTTTTTGTCTTAATTAATCTTCTGAGATAGACACATGTATAAACTATATAAATAATTCAATATATGCATTTTCTTTTAAATTTAATTTGCAACAAAATATAGTAAAAAGACAGTTAAATTATTTAGAGTAATAAATTAGAGTTAAAAGTAAAAATGAGGAAGATTAATTTTTTTTGGTGTAAGTTTGATATAAAAAGTAGTTATATATATATTTAATTAAAATATTAAAAAATAAGGTAAAAGGAGTAACTTTCCTTCAGAATTTGATGAGATTAGTGCTAAAAATGAACGAATTTATTTTAGTAAATTATTCCTGACCAAGAAGCATATAGAAATTAATTGTAGAAAAATGAGAGCCCAAATTAGTGTCAACAATAATTACCATAATTTTACATATAAACATATTAAGAGATATTCCCTAGAAGAATAACACACACACAAAAAATTAAATTCAATAACATAATTCTATTTACGAAAAATATTACATGTATGACTATATCTTTGTAAACTAACAATGGTAAAAGAGCCAAAACATGTAATCCAATTAATATTACTATGAAATTTGGCCAAATCCTTTTGAAAAAAAGAAGTTACATAAACTTTTTGACCTTTTTGGTATTTGGTTTTATCCTCATCAAATAATATGATTATTTTATGAATATAAATACATCTTTGGTATTGAGATTCAATATCACATTTTTTATCTTCTTAAATTAAAGATTTAGTCATGATTGGAGCGAATTCTCCACCCTACACTGAATTTTTAACCATAAAAAAACTTCAAATAATGTGGATAGAAGGTCCAATTAAGGAACCCATCCTTTTTCAACTTCAATAGTTAAAGAGAATACTAGAAATCAAAATAAAGGAAACTGATAAAGCGTTGCTCAACCAAAAGGAGTGTCTTGTTGCATTCCCAAATAGCACCCTTAAAGGTGTTTGGTGTAAGAACCTGTAAAATTCTAAGCTCAACTCAGTCTTTTAAGCTTGTTAAGAGGATCCAAATTTAAAAAATTTCAGCTAAGTATTCAAACGTTGTATTATTTTGACCTTTGTAAGTTGGCAACTCTATTTCACGACTCTTATGACCTTAGAATATCGATCTTTAGATTGATTCATGATTAGGCATGTCAGTAGGTGTTCTC
Source organism: Capsicum annuum (assembly GCF_002878395.1). Lineage (NCBI taxonomy): Eukaryota > Viridiplantae > Streptophyta > Magnoliopsida > Solanales > Solanaceae > Capsicum > Capsicum annuum. Next base: position 32,914 of record NW_025814925.1, on the reverse strand, counting down.
GAACAAGTTTGGGATTTTTCAAACCTCGTTTGAACCATGTTTGGGAATCCAAAATGGTGTATCAACGCGATCTCGGTGCAGCGCAGTGGCCATCGAGTCGATTAATATTTTTTTGGCTCCCAGTGGCAATTTTTAGTGAACCAACATGGACTCGATGCGGCACGTTGGCCATCACATTTATGCTGCGTCGTCCTGCGCATCGATAATCTAGTTTTCAGTAAAGAAAAAGCCGCATCCTCAGGGGTATTAGGGTCTTTTTCCCATCCCTGTTCAGCCCTAAAACATGAGATTCAGCCTTCATTGAGCAAAATATACTTATTTTCTCTCAATTTGCTCAAGAACAAGAACCCTAGGTGATTTAATTTCATAGCCAAGGCTTAAGATTTCCACCATTGTTCTTCAGAAATTTAGCAACCAAGTTATGTCAAGTGTTCATCCAAGGGTTCTCTTCCACCCTTGCAATTCAAGAATCCCTTTTAACTACAAGTTTATTAGTTTGATGAAGTTCATGGTTGAATTTTAATGTGTTCATAATTACCATGTTAATGGGGTTTCTAGTTCATAATTTACTACAAGATTCATGTGGAATTGATTGATATGTGTATATTATTATACGAAACCATGTTGAAACCCTTGAAGTTGTAAATGTGCAATTGAACTATGATGTGTACATGTTGTATTAGTGTCATGTGCGTAGATAATTTCCTTCAAGTGTTTGATGAATTGTTCATGAGAATTTAATAATGAAATTATATCATGTTAGCATGTATTCAAGTTCATATCATGCAAGTATTTGATAGAATGTCCCTATGAATGAATGATGATCAAGTAGTTATTTATCATGTTTCAAGATCTAGCCATGTAGTAGAATTTATGCTATCAAGTCCTGGGGGTATTCAATACCCAAAAATTTAGCCGTTTACCTAGAGCCATGTTCAGTCATAGGATAGTATTAGTCATGTCACTATCGGTAAAATTCAGCCAGTTAATAGAATTTAGTAGTATTTCGTCAGTCCATGGAACCCAGTGAACTCAGTTAAGTTCAGTTATATAGTACGATCATAAATAGTTCAGTCTAGCCTAGAACAATCTAGAATCCAGTCTGGTGTCTATTCAGTCAGCAGTAGGATTCAACACCGAGTGAACCCACGGATGGAGACTCACCTGCCAGTTGGAGGTATGATTTTTAGAAGTGATTTCTGTGTTCCAGAACTACGTAACCAGTATAGGTTGACACATTAACCTGCCAGATAAGGGTTGATGAGGTGATTTACCTTCCAGTTGAGGGTACCACTGTTCTCGTTCAAAGCACTTGCTAGATGAAGGTAACTCATCTTGTCTTTACCCGTGGCATGGTACTTACACCCTTCCAGCTGGGATTACAGATTGGACCCTAATTAGTTTAGATAGAGGCATGTTAGTTAGATGATTACTTCCCATAGTCTCAGTCTCAAATTCAATCTCAGAATAGGACTCAATTTAGTTCTACAGATTCAGGACTGTCAGATATAGTCACTTAGTTCAGTAAGGAATTCAACACAGTTCTGCAGAATTTGGACTGTTAGACATAGTCATTTAGTTATCAGTAGTGCAGTATTAGTAAACTCAGATATCAGTTAATCAGTATTCAAAATCAATATTCAGTGTTACCCCAATCTCAGTTACAGTTTACGTATTCACGCATGTACTCATATTCAATTATATTCATGTCACTCAGTAATTGTTGTTCATGCATATGAACCCATGCATTTTAGCCTACCTCACATTGCATACTAGTATATTAAACGTGCAGACACATACCTTTCTTTATGTCATGATATTTTATATCATAGGTTCAGACGCGCGGGCTCCCGATCATACTTAGCAGTTAAGATATTCAACTGACAGAGTTAGTGGCGAGTACTTTTAGTTCTAGGACATGATGATTACTTTAGTAGTTCAACTTATTTTAGTATTTCAGAGTTAGTTGGGGACTTGTCCCATCAAAACCATAAATCAGACAGTAGAGGCTTTTCATACTAGAGTATTTTTTTTAGAAAGATGTTTCAATTATTGGTATTTTTATTCCATATTTAGTTTATTACAGTATTGAACCTTATGGCATGTTTTCCATGTTATTTCTGTATATTTGTAGTATTACTATTTAGTTATTGTAGCAGGTACCAGTCAATGCTTAGCTTATGGTCCTTCAGAATTATAAGTACCGTGTAGCATCCAGCTAGGTCCTCTGGACAAACATGTCTCCCACCTTAAGTTTAGAGAATTTTTCACCACTCTAGCTCATTCTATGGCAGCCCAGAATGAACATCCAACTACTATTCTGGCCAACCCACTGGCCAATACTGTTGCTGCCAGGATTTGAGATTTCACCTGAATGAACCCTCCATCTTTTACTGGGTCTAAATCTGATATGAGTAAGATTGCGTAGATGGACTTATGAGGGCGTATGTTAGACCCAAGACTTGGTGTGTGCAAATAAAGTGCAAAGAAGCACCTAAATAAGCATCATAACAAACCATACATAGCACTCCAAGGGCGCCTATTGAAGTATTTGACTAAGGGGTCATTTTGGACATTTCACACTTTATTTTGTAACCTACTATAAATAGAATAATTTAGGATTTTAGTTATTATTTTTTGTTAAATATTGAAGTTGTAACACTTGAAACACTCTCTCTTGAGAGAAAGGTCCCCATGGGCGAAACTTGTAACTAAGGAAATCAAAATTGAGAGTGGATTCACATGTGTTGGACTTACGCTTGGAAATGTTGGATTCTTGGGAGACTGAGGTTACTCTTGTGCCAACGTAAAAGTTAGGTATTTGTTGTGTGTGATGTTAAAGGTCCAAGAGTGGGATAGGCTTCTGGGTTTTTAAGATTATACCTTCAATTTGTGTAGCTATTTTTCCTTTTACCTTTTTATAATCTAGTTTAGTGTTAGTGTTGTAGTCTTGTCTTCTTGTTGTTATTGTGAAATTCGAATTTTGTGTCTTCTTATTCATCATCTTATGTTGTTAATCTAGTTTTTTGTCTACTGATTTGGTGTAATAAATACCTTGTTATCTTCTTGTTAAGGTGTTCTTGGGAAGCCGAGACTTGTCTCCAAAAGGGTTCACGGATTTCTTCTATTTTGTGGACTATTTTTGGACTTATTTCGTGTTTCCGTTGTCATTCCCGTATCATTTGATATCATATCATGGATAGATCTTTTTCCTAGAAGATAAATCTTGGGCTAGTTTGTAAGAAAATTGGAAAAAAATAGTTGAAATCTAAAAATTCCTAAAAAATAGCAATCTGTGCATTTTGTGTTCTTGGCCGAAAATTGTGTTATTGTTGTGTATTAGCCAATATTTTTACTTGTATTTGTTGTCTCTAATTTTTAGTTTTGTTCCTGACTAACATTTTGAGTCTATATCTTAGATTTGAGCTTGAAATACTGATGTTGTTAATGTCATCAAAGTATGGCCAATTGTTGTTGGTATTGTTATTGCGGGTTCGAGACTTGAACATGTGATGTGTTGTTGGTTTAAGTTTTAAACGTGTATGTTGGAGATTGTGTTGTGGAATTTAATCTTGGAAAGTTGTTGTTGTTGTTTGGGACGTCCAACTTGAACCTTAGAACTTCAAGACTCAAGGTTTGTGTTCTGGATGTTCTTCACTATCTTCATATATTATTGACAAAAAAAGTGGTTGTTGATCTTAGAAGTTGAAGAAAAGAGTGTTTATTGTGTTAGTCTTGGAAGACATAGATCCAAGTTTCAAGGTATAGTACTTGTGACTCAAAGACTTTTCCTACACAGTAAAGATTTTACATCACTTCTCAACATCTTTCTCATGAAACAAGAGCCCATGTTTTAAGGAAAAGTACTACAAAAGTCGAGTCTTGAAATTTAATACTTGAAAAAAAGGCTCCAAGACTTATTCTTCCCTCTTTAAAACAAATTCCACCAATCCAAATTAAAATTGGTCAAGACTTGGACTTTGGAAAATAAAAATTGTAGAAACCGCATTCAATACGTGGCTGCCACATTATCAAGTTACTATTCATGCATCAAATTTTGGATCAAATTTTAGATTTTCTTAGTTTCTTTTTATTGTTCCGTAGTTTCGTTTGTTGGTTCCACTACTAATTGCCAAATTAGTACTCATCTAGGAGATTGTTAGTTAGTCTTTGTGTTTGTTCATTCATTTTTAGCGTTTGTTGTGTGTTTTTTTTTCTCTTTTGTTAATTCGTTGTGTCTTGTTGGTTCAAGTCTGTAAATAATTTTTCTTTTGAGTCAACTCAAATAAAAATCTATTCTGGGAAAGAGTAGACTCGACCCTCAATCACTCGCAAAGTACAAGTCGACTTTCAACACTTGTGAAACCAAGTGTGAGATAAAAATCGAGAGGAGAGTGTGGTGATGCATTTTTAAGCTAATAAGTTTGTTTGTTGTTTGTTGTTATCCTTTGCTTTAGGTACCATGGCTTCCATTAATCTCGATACCATATTTGATTGCATCAATGATGATATTGAAGAAATCAAATGATACGTGGAAAGGCTACGCCAATTGTAACCTCAACTTATGCCACAAAATCCAACTTCCCTTGTCCAAACATCGTGTTCCGAGAGATTCCCAAAGGAAGAGGTGGGCTGCCCCGACACAAACCAAAGTAAAGAGGAGATTGAAACATCTTTGGTACTTAAAAGTGAACTTATAGATAGTGAAGCAATTAGTAGTTCCAAATTTGTTCGTGAGATAGATCATGCTCTCTTTAGGTTTAATGCTTTGTTTGAAGATGATATAAGCACTCCTAATGAACCTAGTGGTGAAAATGATTGTATATCTTGCCTTGAAGGCTATAGTCTATATGCTAACCCACTATGGTGTGACAACATTCATCCTAAAGATGGAAATCTATTCTTGGAAGATGATAGTACTCTTATGGGCAAGGAATGTGTAGTCTCAGAAATGAGTACTCTTGGTGTTCATGATGAGCAATTTATTCTTAAATGTAGTTCACTACTTGGGCATGTTAATGAAGTGCTTAAAAATTCTCAAGTTAGTGATGGTGTCTATAGAATTGACTCTTGATAATACGCATGACTCTTTGAACATCTTGTGTGGTAAAAGCTTTGCTATTAGTTTTGTTCATAGAGATCATGCGTATGAAAATGTTTTTTGTGTCAATATGGGAATGAAATTCTAGAGGAAGGAAGGGCTAGCCTTAGCTTAGGCCCTTGGCTAATTCTTCCATTTGATCCCGGTACTATCTTAGGGTGGGAAAGGGTAACTCTCGGCCTCATTTTGTTTTTGTATTTATCCGAGCCACTTCCTTTGTAATATTTGTACTAATATTTTCATGTTTAATACAAAGGACCGGTGCATATACTTCAAATTTGTTCCCCCTCGGCATGGAATATTAATATGTTTACTTTTGCTAACTCTAACCCTCGTGTCATGAGGATGTGTGCTTTTTTGTCTTCTCTTAATTTTGCAAGGTATGGATTCGAGTTTGAATCCTTTTCAAGAAGGGGAGGATGATACGAGTAAGATCACATAGATGGACTTATGAGGGAGTATGTTAGACCCAAAACTTGGTATGTGCAAATAAAGTGCAAAGGAGCACCTAAATGGACACCAAAACTGTCAATACATAGCACTCCAAGGGCGCCTATTGAAGCATTTGACTAAGGGGTCATTTTGGACATTTCACAGTTTATTTTGTAACTTACTATAAATAGAATAATGTAGGGTTTTAGTCATTAGTTTTTGTTGAATATTGAAGTTGCAACACTTGAAACTCTCTATCTCTTGTGAGAAAGGCCCTTATAGCCAAAACTTGTAACTAGGGAAATCAACATTGAGTGATGATTAACTTGTGTTGGACTTAATCTTGGAAACGTTGGATGATTGGGAGATCAAGGTCACTCTTGTGCCAATGTAAGAGTTAGGTATTTGTTGTGTGTGATGTTAATGGTCCATGATGGAATAGGCTTTTGGTTTTTTAAGATTATACCTTTAATTTGTCTAGCTATTTATCCTATTACCTTCTTGTAATCTTGTTTAGTGTTTGTGTTGTAATCTTGTGTTCTTGTTGTTATTCTCAAATCCGAATGTTGTGTCTTCTTGTTCATCATCTTATGTTGTTAATCTAGTTTATTGTTTGCTGATTTGGTGTAATAAATACCTTGTTATCTTCTTGTTATGGTGTTCTTAGGAAGTCGAGACTTGTCTCCAAAAGGGTTAATAGATTTCTTCCATTTTGTGGACTATTTTTGGACTTTTTCATGTTTTCATTGTCATTCCCATATAAAAATCAGATGAGGACCCTCAGGAATTTCTTCATCAGGTGTAGAAAGTTACAGATATAATGGGAGTGACTACTGTTAAGATTAATGAGCTAGCCGTATATCAGTTATAGGATGTTGGACTCTCATGGTTTAAATAACAGAAAGGGCCACAGATGCAGGACTCATAGAATGGGATAAGTTTGCCACTACTTTTCATGATAGGTTCTTCCCATTATAGTTGAGGGAAGGAAAGGTTTTAGAGTTTATAAATATGAAGAAGTGCAACATCACAGTGAAAGAGTATTCTCTCAAGTTTACACAATTAGGCAGATACGCTCCTTATGTGGTAGCAGATAGCAGATCTAAGATAAGTAAGTATGTGTCTAGTGTGTCTAATAGTATGGCTAATGAGTGTAAGACCGCAATGTTGATTAAGGAGATGAACATATCCAAACGTAGAAGATAGAGGAGGCTAAAAATAGGGAGAAAGAAAGGAAGAATAAGAGAGCGAGAATAGGTAGTTTCAACTTTGTTCAGCCTAAGTCAAAGGGTAAGAATCGTTCTCAATTCCACTCAAAATCCTCAGTTCCATCTCCAGTGTCAAAATTTAGAGATGGAAATATAGATAGGGCACCATTCCCTAAACCCCAGGGTAGTGTCAATAATGCTCGAACCAATTCTCTCTATCAGAAATATGATAGAAATCACCTAGGTATCTGCAGTGCGAGCAGTGATGTGTGTATCGGGTATGGAAAACTAGCCCACAAAGTTAGAGATTATCCCCAGTTAGGTTCTCAAGGTGATACGAGTACGATCATGACCTTGGACGCTTTTTGTGTATTTTGAAGATCACCTAAAAAGGTGTACAAGCCCAAGTGTAAAGAAGGCCCAAACCCGCCCCTAAAGTGGACTTAGTGGAAGGTTTGGAGCCCGTTAATTAAAGGGCCTTTTAGTCTTTTGTCTCTTATTTTGTGATGTAATATAAATGAAACATTATGAGGTTTCTAGTTCTTTAGTTGTTGAATGTTAAAGAAAGAACCATCTCTTAGAGTGAGAGAGAGTCCAATCGTAACTAGGGCATATAAAAGTGTGGAATCACTTATGTGTTACATTTAGCTTGATACCTTGGTGATTGGGTGGTGGACAACTCTCTTATGTCAAGTATAAGAGTTAGATCTTTGTTGAGTGTGGTGTGAAGGGTCCAAGAGTGGAATATGCTCTTGGGTTATTAAGTTTACACCAACCATTGGTCTATCTTTCTATCCTTTGTTTTGTCGTAATCGTTATTTCTTTTTCTTGTTAACATAACCTTGAGGTGTTATTATTGTTACCTCATTATTGTTATTGATCTTTTGTTGTTAAATCTAGTTTGGTTATTGTTTTAGGGTTGAAACAAACCCTTATATGTCGTTCTTGTTGTTGTTATAGTGAATCCGAGAGTGGTCACCAAATAAGTCCATGGGTTCTTCAAACTAGTGGACTAATTTGGTGTTTGATTTGTGTGTTCTTTTTCTTCTTGTATTATTTGGTATTAGATAAAGGTTGGACTTTTTTTCCAACAAAATCAATCTTGGGATTGTTATCTTGAAAATCAAAAAGAAAAAAGTGAAAAAGAAAAAAAAAAGAAAAAAATTACTGTTCACATTTTTAGGTTTTTCAAAAAACTTGATTTTTGTGTGTTTCTAGTGTTAGATCCTTGTTCCCTAACACTATTATAGTTTAGAAATTAAAAATCCCAACAAAAACGAAGTGTCAAATTCAAAATTCCCAAAAAAATATTAAACCTATTTTTGATCCGAGGTCAAATTTTGAGTTTTGGATTTTGTGTTTTTCTTGTGTTTTTAGTGTTAGATTTGTGTTCTATAACACTATGTGGGTATAGGGTTCACATTTAAGCTAAATTGGAGGTTATTTGAGCCATCCACCATTGTTGATATTGAGTTTGAAGAAACTTGAAGGTGGGATCTCATTGTGGGAGGTTGTTTTGAACTAATGTGTGTTTTGTTTTGTAGGATTTGTATTGTATTGTTTTGTGTGATGTTGTGGACTTATTAGGTGTCTTTTTAGACCATAACTTGAATGTTTATTTTGGTACAACCACAATGGAACCCGACGCTTCAAATGCTCAAACAATGAACAATAATGCCATCGATCTCATTTGGGCTCGCCTTGAAACTATGTCCTGAGATGTGGATAGGTTGAATATGGGTCTTGAGAAATTAGATACACATATGGCATTAATGAGTAGGAGATTAGAATTTGTGGAAATCCAAAGGAGTCGACCTTCCACCCCTCAAAACAATTCCCCAACTAGTACTCCCGAGACCTTGCACCAAATGCTATATCCACCAATTGCCACAAATCCAACCAATCTTTACTCGCAAAGCCGACAACAAGATAGAGAAAACCATCCTCCACTCCACCAAGTCCAACAATAAGGGCTTGGATTCTAAATACCACCCCCAAACCCAAATCCTCTCATCCAAACTCCACTTCACCGAAGACCTCACTATCTAGATCCAATCATGCCACTACAAGCTCCAATTAACCCAAATAGACACATCCATATTGAAGGCTATAGTAGGGGAGGACAACATGAGGGTTATGGCCTATATGATGATGTTTACTTGAGGGAAGAAAGAATAAGGGGTAGACAAGGGGAGTTAGGCTGAGAGGTGAGAGATGGCCATTTAAAATGAAATATTGGTCTCAATTCCATCAAAGTGAGCCTTCTCGTTTTCAAAGGTGAGATTGATCCCGAAGGATACCTTGCATGGGAGTCATCTTGTAACAAGATTCTCTAGTTTAATGATCTCACCGATAAAAACAAAAATTGCTATCCTATAGCTCACTTTGAAGGGTATGCTAATACATGGTGGGAGTATGTTAAATAGTTTGGGAATGAGATAATTGGGGGAAAACCTCTGCCTTAATTTTGGTTGAAGAACCTTATGCAGAAAATATACTTGCATGACACTTATAGACATGAGCTCCTTACAAAATTGTACAATTTGAGGCAAGAGAGCAAGAGTGTCATGGCTTACTATGACGAATTTCAACAATTGATGTTGAAACTAGATCACCGGGGTAAACAAGTGATTCATGACATTGTGCGCTTTGAAATTGGGTTGAACAAGGACATCTCCACTCGCATGAAATTTCATAAGTTTAAATCCATTGATGCCATCTTCTGAGCGGCATTAGAGGTTGAAAGAGAGCTCAAAGAGAGATCATTCATGGTTGTCCAAACCGAGAGCAGCAAGGTTTACCCAAAATAGTACCCTAGGCATGAAGGAAAACTAATTTCCAATTATAATTTCAAGGGATTTCAATGCTTCAAATGCCAAGGGTAGGGGCACAAGGCTAGTGAGTTCCCAATCTGGAGGAACGTGATCCTAAGGGAGGGAAAATTATAATATCTAGGGGAAGAAGTAGTAATTTAATAGGCTAAGATTGATTGCAAGCCTCAATATGTAAATCAAGAATAGGTTAAAATCCAAGGTGAGGAAGATGTAGAAGATGTGTGGCCGTGTGAAGGAGGTTGTAAGGTTTCTATGGAAAAGAGGTGAGGTCGTAAATTGATGGGAAAATTCCTCTCAAGATGAAGAGTATTATATGAGTACGATCATGACCTTGGAAACTTTTTGAGTATTTTGAAGATCACCTAACAGGGTACACAAGACCAAGTGTGAAGAAGGCCCAAACCCGCCCCTAAAGTACACTTAATGGGCGGTTTGGAGCCCATTAATGAATGGCCCCTTCAGTTTTTTGTCTCTTATTTTGTAATGTAATATAAATGAAACATTATAAGATTTCTTGTTCTTTAGTTGTTGAATTTTAAGGAAAGAACCATCTCTTAGAGTGAGAGAGAGTCCAACCATAGCTAGAGCAATATACAAGTGTGCAATCACTTGTATGTTGCATTTAACTTGATACCTTGGTGCTTAGGTAGTGTATGACTCTCTTGTGTCAACTGTAAAATTTAGTTCTTTGTTTAGTGTGGTGTTAAGGGTCCAAGAGTGGAATATGCTCTTGGGTTCTTAAGATTATGCCAACCATTGGTCTATCTTTCTACCCTTTGTTTTGTTGTAATAGTTATTCTTTTTCTTGTTAATATAACCCGTAAGGAGTTATTATTGTTACCTCATTATTGTTGTTCATCTTGTGTTGTTAAATGTAGTTTGGTCGTTGTTTTGGGGTTGAAATACACCCTTATATCTCATTCTTGTTATTGTTGTAGTGAATTCTAGAGTGGTCACTAAATAAGTCCACGGGTTCTTCAAACTAGTGGACTGATTTGGTGTTTGATTCGTGTCTCTTTGTTCTTTATGTATCACAGGGTCATTATAACTGTCCCCCAACTCAGTTGCATCTCCCAAATCAGCCGGGTGCCACTTTTAGTGCCGCCAGTGGGTAGCGCCCTAATAGACTTTATGCTCTTCAGTCCTGACAGGATCAGGAAAGTTCTCCTGATATGGTCACTAGTACGTTACAAGTTTTCCATTTACATGTTTATGCTTTGCTAGACCCAGGATCTTCGTTGTCTGTTGTTACTCCATATATAGACATTAATTCCAGAGTCAATCTCAAAATTCTACCAGAACCTTTCTCAGTCTCTACCCCAATGGGTAAATCTATCATAGCTCGGTAGGTATATAGGAACTGTCCAGTTATGATATCTCAAAAAGTCACTTCAATAGACTTAGTCGAATTAGAGATGACTGATTTTGATGTCATTTTTGACATGGATTGGCTTTATTCCTACTATACCTCAGTCGACTGCAGAAATAGAATTGTCTAATTTTAGTTTCCGAATGAGCCTGTCCTAGAATGGAGGGGTAGTACTTTAGCACTTAGGGGTCAGCTTGTTTTTTTACCTTTGGGCGAGAAAAATGATATCTAAGGGATGTGTCTACCATCTCGTTCGAGTCCAGAACTCTAGTGTAGAAAACCCTACTCTTGAACCAGTGTCAGTAGCATGTGAAATCTAAGATTTGTTTCCCGAAGATCTTCCCAGAGTTCCTCCTGATTGGGAAATTAAATTCGGCATAGAACTTCTTCAAGATACTCAACCCATATGTATTCCACTATACAGAATGGCTCCAGCAGAACTTAGACAATTAAAAGAATATTGTTAAGATCTCCTAAATAAGGGATTTATCAGACTTATTGTGTCCCTATGGGGCGCATCAACTTTATTCGTGATAAGAAAGACGATTCTCTCAAACTGTATATTGAGTACCATCAGCTAAATAAAGTCACAGTTAGGAATAAGTATCCACTTTCCATAATAGATGACTTGTTTAGGGCGCCAGTTACTACTCCAAGATAGTCCTTCGATCGGGCTATCATTAACTCAGAGTCAGAGAATATGACATCCCAAAAACAGCCTTCAGAAATCGGTATGGTCACTTAGAATTCTTAGTCATGTCCTTTGCTCTTACCAATTCCCCTGCAACTTTTATCGACTTGATGAACCATGTGTTCAAGCAGTACTAGGACATGTTTGTCACAGTCTTTATAGATGACGTTCTTGTCTACTCCTGCAGTGAGCATGATCATGGAGTCAATCTCAAAATAGGATTGCAGACTCTCAGAAACCATCAGCTATTCTCTAAATTCAGTAAGTGTGAATTTTGGCTAAGGTCAGTAGTCTTTCTTAGCCATATCATTTCCGGTGATGACATTAGATTTGATCCCCAAAAGACCAAAGCAACGAGAAACTGGCCTAGACCTATCTCTCCATCAGATATCTGGAGTTTTTTAGGATTGGATAGCTATTACCGATGGTTTGTTAAGGGATTTTCATGTATTGCATCCCCTATGTCCAGATTAACTATTAAGAAAGTCAAATTCCAGTTGTCAGATTCTTGTGAAAAGAGTTTTCAAGAGTTGAAGACTCGACTTACTACAGCTCCAGCTTTGACCCTACCAGATGGTTCAGATGGATTTATGGTATATTGTGATGCCTCCAGAGTTAGTTTGGGGTATGTTTTAATATAGAAAGGTAAGGTCATAGCCTATGCCTCTAGATAACTTAAGCCCCATGAAAAGAACTATCCTACACATGATCTTGACTTAGCAGCAGTAGTATTTTCCTTAAAGATTTGGAGGCACTATTTATATGGTGTGCACGTTGATGTGTTCACAGACCATAAGAGCCTGCAGTATGTGTTCTCTTATAAAGACCTAAACATCTGTCAGAGAAGGTGGTTAGAGTTGTCGAAAGACTATGATATGAGTATCCTATATCATCCGGGTAAAACGAATGAAGTAGCTGATACTCTCAGTATGATGTCTATGGGTAGTGTTGCTCATGTGGAGGATGGTAACAAGAAGTTAGCTTAGGAACTTCATCATCTTGCCCGACTAGGTGTTCACTTAGTCGATTCATCAGAAGGTAGTGTATGGATCCAAAGTAGTTCAGAATCATCCATAGTTTCCGAGGGGAAGGAAAAGCAGGATAGGGATCCTAGTCTATCTAAGTTAAAGGAATTAGTCAGAGATTAGAAGGTAGAGGCTTTCTCCTAAGGGGGAGATGGTGTGTTGCACTGCCAAGGTCAACTATGTGTGCCAGGTACAGATCACTTAAGACAGCAAATTCTTGCAGAAGTGAATGGTGAACGCTACTCTATTCATCCAGGGGCCACTAAGATGTACCGTGATTTGTGGGAGATCTATCAATGGAGTGGGATGAGGATAGACATTGCAGAGTTTATGGATAAGTGCTTAATATATCAGTAGGTTAAGATCGCGCTTCAAAAGACAAGTGGGTCCATGCAAGATTTTAGTATTCCCACCTGGAAGTGGGAAGAGGTGAACATAGACTTTGTGATGGGTTTGCCTTGTACTCGTCACCAGCATGATTCAGGTTGGGTCATTATAGATAGGATGAACAAATCAGCTCATTTTCTACCAGTCCATACCTCTTATTCGGCTGAGGATTATGCCAAAAGCTATATCAGGGAGTTGGTTAGATTGCATAGTGTTTCATTGTTCATTATCTCAGATAGAGTTACCTAGTTCACCAATCATTTCTGGAAGGAATTCCAAATGGGTCTTGGTATTTGAATTCAACTCAGTACAATCTTTCATCCTTAGACAGATAGTCAAGCAGAAAGAACCATTCAGACTTTAGAAGATATACTACAAGCGTGTGCGATAGACTTTAAAGGTAGTTGGGATGTCCACTTGCCTTTAGTAGAAGTTGCATATCACAACAATTATCATTCTGTATTCAGATGGCTCCGTTTGTGTAATACCCCAAGATTCCTAACCAATAGTAGAACCATGCTTCAAGCTCATAAGAAATAAATTCTAGTTATTTGGTATTTTTATGATCAAGGTTGAGGTGTATTAAGGACTCAAATACGTCCTAGATACTAGACGACTCAAAACATTCCTTACCAATTGAATTCTTAGGAAGGATATTGCCATAGTCAACTTCAAATGAGTATATCTCTTGTTGAAAAACAAATTTTTGAGCTCATGAACCACCAACAGATATATAATTGAATTAGATTTCCAATGATACCAATTTCACCCAAATCCGATAGCGAAACAAAATGTTATACCCATTTTACTACAGCATATCAGCCTAGAAACTAAGTGATGACCTGTCTGATGGCTTATCACATTTCTGATGACCTGTTTGATGGCTTATCATATTTCTGACGACCTATCTGATGGCTTATCAGCCATGTCGTCAAGCTTAGATAGCAACCCATCAATTCTAGATCCTAGGTGATGACCTGGACTGACGGGCTATTACAAATCTGACGGCTTATAAGCCTTGGTTGTCAGCCAAAAATTTTAGCAACTGGGAAGTGGTTTTGTTGGGGTATTTTTGATTTTTCCTTCACATTCCATGACTTAAATCATCAAAACCACATACATAACCATCATAAATTAGTTTTAAAAATCCTTAAATCCTCTCTACTCTCAAAAATAAAAAAATTAGGATTTCCTCTCAAGATGAACTCCCAAGAACAAGATTCAAGCTCTTCTTCAAGGAAACCAAGAAATTATCATTTCCAATTCATGAACCTTCAAGAAAAGACATTCTCTTTCAAGATTCAGGACTTTGAGGTATGTTAGATGTTGATTCTTGGGTTTCTTTCACTCAAGAAGTTCAAGAATCCTTTTCTAAATACAAGGTAATATATTTATGAGATTGTCATGATTTTTGTAAATAGAAATTGAAGTTCATGTTGTTGATGAGTTTTAATTCATGACTTGATTTTAAAGATCAAAGCTTTGATCCTACTATGTGATGCTCATGATAAAAATCTCTTCAAGTTGTATGATATTCATGTATTCATGATAATTAAGTATAAAATCTGTAGTATAACCAAAGCATGCTGCCCATATGATAGAATGCTTAAGTAAAGAGAATAGTGCCTTTTTAGTATGTTAAGCATGAAATCCCCAATTATGTGTTAACTAGTGCATGCCAAGTATTTTTTGAAATGCCTTAGTGAATGTATTATGATAAGTTCCATGCATTGTTATCCATGTGTATTCCTTATTGAACAACTATAAGATATTAGTATGCATACCCTATACATTTACATGTTTATGACATTCAAGTGATTGACGAGATATCGTATGGATTGTGTTGTGAATGAAAGTCTATAGTCATTATATCTAAGTGTGGTCCTATTTTATTTATTTTTGCTATCGATTCCTAGGGGTATTTATACCTGAAAACTTAGTTGCTTGTCTAGAGCCGAGTCAGTCTCAAAATAATCTTAGTCGTGCTATGATCCGTATAATTCAGTCAGTAACAAAACATTAAGGAAATTTTGTAATCTCTGTACAAGTTCAATCCAGTCTCAGAATTCAGTCTAATCAAGCTCAGTACTCAGTTCAGGATTTAGTAAAGCTTTAGTAATTCATAGGACTTAGTCACATTCAGACAGAAAGTAGAATCCATAAGTATTTCATCAGATAACGAAACCAAGTAAACTCAATCAGATTAGTAAAGAAATATGAACAATAACAGTTTTTGCTCAGTCTAAGTTAAGTTAAGAATCAGTTCATAGTCCTTCAGTTGGGAGTATGAACTAGAACCGAGCGAGTACAGGGATGACGGCTTCCCCGTTAGAGAGGTAGAGTCATTAGTAACAGTCCCTGAACTCTAGAACTGCATAGCCATCGTAGGACCAGGAGTCACCTGTTAGATTAAGGGTTAACTATCATACTGCCTTAGTCTTGACTTCCTGTTCAGAGTCACCTGTTAGAAAGCCTTGACCATAGCAGAGGTCATTACCCATGGTACGGTATTGAGACCCTTCCAGCTGGGCTTAAAGCTTGGACCCCACTAGATTTGATTTGGAGCATTTCAATTAAGTGAGAACTCCCACAGTTACAGCCATCGTTTCATTCTCAATCTTCAGAATAGAAATTCAGAAATTTAGGACTGTGAGATAGTCACTCAGCTTAGTAAGGAACTTAGATAGTTCCACAGATTCATAGACCACCCGCTATATAGGACTGGTCTTAAATAAATTACGTCAGTATCAGTACCAATAGATCCAAAGATCACCCGTTAGATAGTCCTAATCTCAATCTTAGGTAATCATTATCACTATCAGTAGATTCAGAGATCACCCACTAGATAGGTTTGATCTTAAATTTCTTCAATCATTGTTCTTATCAGTATTATTAGAAATAACCCACTAGATAGGCCTGATATTTGATAAAGTCAGTTAGCATCAGTACACTCAAATTTTAGTTTTAGTAGATTCAGATAGTCAGAATATCAGTATGTTCAGAAACCTCAGATTAACAGGATATTCAGTATCAGTTATAGATTCAATCCTAATTTTCTCAGTCACATTATGCAT
The DNA here is from genome assembly GCF_002878395.1 of Capsicum annuum. NCBI lineage: Eukaryota > Viridiplantae > Streptophyta > Magnoliopsida > Solanales > Solanaceae > Capsicum > Capsicum annuum. Next base: position 16,793 of record NW_025814925.1, on the reverse strand, counting down.
AGTATGTTCAGTAGTTACAATTTTTTTATAAATGCTAATCCAGCTCTTGCATACCATTCAGTTAGTTATTGATCATGCATATAGCCCTTGTATTTAGCCTTACCTCATCTAGAATGCCAGTATATTCCAACATACTAATTTCTTACCCGTTTCTTGTGCTATGATGTTTAATATCATAGGTTCCGGCACACGAGATCCAAAGCATCCATAGCAATTCAGTTTCAGTCAGTTGCAGTAGACCCAACAGTGAGTCCTCTTCATTCGAAAATGATCTTCATTTCATTATTATATTAGATTCAATTTATTTTAGTAAATGGAGTAATTTGGAAACATGTCCCATCATTTCCAGAGTTCAGATAGTTAGAGGCTTTTTGAACAGATGTATAAGTATTCAGTTTTAGCTTTATGTATTATAGATGTTTTGAACCTTACGACAAGTTTTCACCAGTTTTTTGCATTTATTATATTATATTATGAAGTGCTCAGGTATAGATATCAGTAGAGGGTTAGCTTGTGGTCCTTTGAGATCATGAGAACCTGTAGCATTTCATTATAAAATGTCGGGGCGTTACAAACTTGGTATCAGAGACTAAGGTTTAATAGAGTCCTAGGAAGTCTAAAAGCCACATCTAGTAGAGTCTTATACATAGGTGTGTTGCGCTCCACATTTATGTACAAGAGGCTAAAAGATGTTTTAAGGAATAGTCTACCTTCTTTAAGTATTCATGTCATGTGAGTGAGCATGAGCTCAAGCTAATCCTCAGTCTAATCCATCTCTTTCTTCCATTTCCAGAGTATTCCTCCTCACAAAGCCAATTCCCATAGGGATGATAACCATCCACCTCAGCCCATAGATTCTTCGAGTGAAAATGTGTCACATGCAGAGTTCCAAGTAGCTTTTCAGGCACTAGCCCAAGCTGTAATGACTAATGTTCAAGGGAATCATCAGGATGCATCCCCACCTCAGCATCTTGGGGATTCAGTCGTACCCAGGTTCAAAAATTTCTTGAGAATAAACCCGCCAGAATTTTTTGGGTTAGTAGCAGGTGAGGACCCACAACTTTATCTTGAGGAGGTAATGAAGATCACCCAGATTATTTATGTTTCTAAGAAGGAGATTATATAGTTATCATCCTATAGGATGAAGGATATTTCTCATGATTGGGTAGTGATGTGGATGAAGAGTAGAGGGAAGGATGCAGCCCCCATGACTTAGTAAGTATTTCAGGATGCCTTCTTAGATAAGTTTTTCCTACTAGAGATGAGAGAAGCTAAGGTAGAAAAGTTTATGAACCTAAGACAAGGCTCTAAGACAGAAAAAGAGTATTGCCTTAAATTCAACTAGTTATCTAAGTATGATCCTGACTTGATAGCTGACCCAGAGCAAGTATGAGTAAGTTTGTGACTAGTGTATCCGGGTTGGTGTTGAAGGAGTGTAGAACTTCTATGCTCAATAGAGACATGGATATTGGTAGGTTAATGATGCATACTCAGTTGATAGAGGCAGATAAATTTTTTTAAAAAAGAGATCTAATAAGAGATCTAAAATAGGTAGTTACAGCTTTTATCAGGCACGGTCATAGGGTTGTAACCGTTCTCAGCATAGCCAGAAGTTTTTAGTGCCAGATCTATCCTCATCTAGTGAACCTGCACCAATTTTTGAGGATGTCATTCATGATGGGGCGCCAGACTTAAAAACCCAGGGTAGTTCCAGCAGTGTTCGTACCTATCCACTTTATGGAGAGTGTGAAAAGAATCACCTAGGTGTGTGTAGAGCATATAGTTGGGTATGCTTTGGATGTGGTAAGACAGGCCACAGGATGCAGGAATGTAGTGTGCTAGCTCGGAGGGGTAGAGAATTCGATCAGCAGGGTGCCACATCTGGTACCAATAGTGATTAGCGTCAGAACAGACTTTATGCACTTCAGGCTCGCCATGATCAAGAAAGTTTCCCTAACATAGATTCGGGTACGTTATGAGTCTTGCATCTTCATGATATTCATTGTTCGGTCCTTTTCTCCTATTTGAGGTTAAGTTTTTAGCATGACTTCGTTAGTAGAACCAGTAAGTTAGTTTAGCAATCAGACAGTCAGATTTGTATAGTTTTTTCTCATCTTTTCATGTAATCATGCTATCAGAAATCTCAAGCATGTAACCATTCCAAGATAGAATATTCTAGTAGTTTTGAGTATAACTCATTTCATGCGTCATGCATAGATTCAGATCCCAAATATTTATTTATGAACTAGTTCATAGGTTCCTTGTGCATCTCCTCAGTTTTCTCAAGTACTTCGGTGAAGTAAGTGTTCTTAAAGGGATATATTGTCCCAAGGGGGAGATACCCTATAACTGCCTGATTTTTTCAATTTCTAAAACCCATTCTATTTTATGCTCAGATTCTTATTACAAGCTTTGCATTAGTTATCATAGTCAGGCATGCTTTCAAGAGTCAGTTGATTCAAATTTTAATGCATTTGATATGTATGTACAGTAGAAAAGTTCAGTACATCAGTGTATCCAGTCATGCATGCATGAGAGCAACTCCGTCTAGTATCCATGCATCAGATATGCAAGTTAATTATGAGAATTCAACTTATTAATAGTTTCAGCCGTGTATCCAATACATCAGATATGCATGTTCAGAATAAGAACTCACAATATCATTAGTTCCAGTTGCATAGTCATATTTTAGATGTTATCATCACTCAAGTAAGATCAGAAAATCAATACTCTTAGCCTAACAAGCGACATTCGAGGACGAATATTCTCAAGGGGGAGATATTGTAATACCCCGAGATTCCCAACAAATAATAGAATCATTCTTCAAGCTCATGAAAAATAAATTCTAGTGATTTGGTAGTTTTATGATAAAGGTTGATGTGTATTAAGGTCTCAAATACGTCCTAGCTATTAGAAGACTCAAAACATTCCTTATCGATTTAATTCATGGGAAGGATATTGCCATAGTCAACTTCATATAAGAATATCCCTCATTATACTATGAATTTTTTATCTCATAACCCACCAATAGATATATAATTGAATTAGCTTTCCAACGATACCATTTTTTTCCAATCCGATATTGGAACAAAAAGTTATACCATTTTACGACAGCATGTTAGCCTGGAAACTGAGTGACGACCTGTCTGATGGCTTATCACATTTCAAATGACCTGTCTAAAGGCTTATCATATTTCTGATGACCTATCTGATAGCTTATCACATTTATAATGACTTATTAGCCATGTCATAAAACTTAGATAGCAACTTATCAATTCCAGCTCCTAGGTAACAACCTGGGCTGATGGGCCATCACAGATCTGATGGCTTATCAGCCTTGGTCGTTAGTCAAGAATTTCAGCAACTGAGAAGTGATTTTGTAGGGGTATTTTGGAATTTTCCTTTACGTTCCACAACTTAAATCATCAAAAACACATACATAACCATCATAAATCAGTTTTAAAAACCCTTAAATGCTCTCCACTCTTAAGAATAAGAAAATTAGGGTTTCCTCTCAAGATCATCTCTCAAGAACAAAATTCAAGCTCTCTTTCAAGGAAACTAAGAAATTATCATTCCCAATTCAAGAACCTTCAAGAAAAGACATTCTCTTTCAAGATTCAAGCCTTTGAGGTATGTTAGATGCTGATTCTTGGGTTCCGTTTACGCACGAAGTTCAAGAATCCATTTCTAAATTCAAGAATATATACTTATGAGATTGTCATGATTTTTGTAAATAGAAATTGAAGTTCATTGTTGATGAGTTTTAATTAATGATTTGATTTCAAAGATCAAAGCTTTGATCCTACTATGTGATCTTCATGATAAAAATCCCTTCAAGTTGCATGATATTGATGTATTCATGATAATTAAGTATAGAATCTTTGGTATAACAAAAGAATGCTCCCCATATGTTTGATAGAATGCTTAAGTAAAGACAATAGTCCTTTTTAGTATGTTAAGCATGAAATCCCCAATTATGTGATAACTAGTGCATGCCAAGCGTTTGTTGAAATGCCTTAGTGAAAGTATTATGATAAGCTGCATGCATTCTTATCCATAGGTATTACTTATTGATCAACTATGAGATATTATTATTCATACCTTATACATTTACATGTTTATGACATTCAAGTGATTAACAAGATATCGTATGGATTGTGTTATGAATGATAGTCCATTATCATGATATTCAAGTGTGGTCCTATCCTATTTATTTATGCTATCGAGTCCTAGGGGTATTTATACCCAAAAACTTAGCTACTTTTCTAGACCTGAGTCAGTCTCAAGATAATCTCAGTCATGCTTTGATTCGTAGAATTCAGTCAGTGATAGAACATTAAGGAAATTCAGTAATCTCAGTACTAGTTCAATCAAGTCTTAGTATTTAGTATAATCAAGCTTAGTACTCAGTTGATATTTCAGTAAAGCTTAGTAAGTCACAGGACTCAGTCACATTCAGAAAGAAAGTAGAATTCATAAGTATTCCATCAGATAACGGAAGCAAGTGAAATTAGTTAGATCAGTAAAGAAATATGAACAATAACAGATTTAGCTCAATCTAAGTTCAGTAAAGAATCAATTCAGAGTTCTTCAATTGGGAGTAGGAATTAGCACCGAGTGAGTGCAGGGATGATGGCTTCCTCGTTAAAGTGGCAGAGTCATTAGTAAGAGTCCCTAAACTCCATAACTGTGTAGCAAGCGTAGGACCATGAGTATCCCATTAGATTAATAATTTACTATCATACTGCCTTAGGCTGGACTTTCTGTTCAGGGTCACCCGTTAGAGAGGTTTGATAATAGCAGAGGTCTTTACCCGTTTCATGGTATTGATACCCTTCCAGCTGAGGTTATAGGTTGGATCCCACTAGATTAGATTTGGGGCATGTCAGTTAAGTAGAACTCCGATTGTTACAGCCATTGTTTTAGTCTTAATCTTCAAAATAGGAATTCAAAAATTCAGGACTGTCAGATACAATCACTTAGCTTAGTAAGGAACTTAGATAGTTCTACAGATTCATAGTCCACCCACTATATAGGCCTAGTTTCAAATGAAGTAAGTTAGTATCAGTACCAACAGATCTAGAGATCACCTGTTAGAATGACTTGATCTCAATCTTAGTTAATTATTATCACTATCAGCAGATTCAAAGATCACCCACTAGATAGGTTTGATCTTATATTTCTTCAATTATTTTTCTTATCAGTATGCTCAAAGATCACCCGCTAGATAGGCCTGATCTCTGATATAGTCAGTTAGCATCAGTAAGCTCATATTTCAGTTTCAATAGATTTAAATACTTAGAATCTTAGTATGTTTAGAAACCATAAATTAACAGTATATTTAGTATCAGTGATCAGATTCAGACCCAGTATGCTCAGTCATTGTATGCACTGTATGTTCAGTAGTTACAGATTCTCTATGTATGCTAATTTAGCTCTTGCATATCATTCAGTTAGTTATTGATCATGCATATAGCCCTTGGATTTAGCCTTACCTCTTCTAGCAAGCTAGTACATTCCAACATACTGATCGCATATCTATTTCTTGCGCTATGATGTTTAATATGATAGGTTCAGGCACACGAGATCCAGAGTATCCATAGCAGTTCAGTTTTAATTAGTTGCAGTAAACCCAGCAATGAGTCCTCTTTATTCGAGGATGATCTTTATTTCATTATTATATAAGATTCAGTTTATTTTAGTAGATGGAGTAAGTTGGGTACATGTCCCATCCACTTCAGAGTTTAAACAGTTAGAGGCTTTTCGGACAGATGTATAAGTATTCAATTTTTAGATTTATGTATTTTAGATGTTTTGAACCTTATGGCAAGTTTTCACTAGTTTTCCACATTTATTATATTATATTATGAATTTATCATGAAAAAATATCAGTAGAGGGTTAGCTTGGGGTCTTTTGAGATCATGAGCACCGTGTGGCATTCCGGTTATAGAATGTTGGGCTGTTACAGTTTGAAGCACTTTATGGAAGGAGATGTAAATTTCCTATTAGTTGGTTTAAAGTGAGTAAGGACATAGTGGTAGGGCCTGACTTGGTATTTGATACCTTAGATATAGTTCAATTGATCAGGGAAAGGCTTAAGACAGCTTAGAGCCGATAGAAATTGTACGCAGATGTACATAGAAATGATCTTAAGTTCATGATTGGTGACTTTGTGTATTTGAAAATCTCTTCTATGAAAGGAGTGAAGATTTTTGGGAAGAAGCGGAAACTAAGTCCTCGATATGTTAGTCCTTACCGAATTCTTAGTTATTTCAGAAAGGTAGCTTACGAGCTTGAGTTACCTTCAGACTTTGCTTCAGTGCATCCCGTGTTCCATGTCTCCTTTCTTAAGAAATTTAAAGGTGACCCACCAGTCGTAGTCCCAATAGAAGGCATAGATATCTAAAACAAGCACTCTTATGAAGAGATTCCAGCTGAAATCTTTGATTATCAGATTCACGAACTGAGGAACAAAAAAGTTCATTTAGTCAAAGTACTTTGGCAGAATTAGTCCATTAAGGGAGCTACTTGGGAAGTAGAAGTAGACATGCGGACCAAGTATCCTCACCTTTTCTTTGCAAACTCAGACTCAGGACAAGGTAACAGGTTTCCTTTGAATTTACTCAGTCTCGTGTTCAGATATAGCTACCAACTTGGTATCATTTGATATTGCATACTTAGTCATTTATTAACAAATTAGTTCAGTTATGTACTCATGCATCAAACATCCAGAATATAAGTTCAGCTTATCAGTAAACCTAGTTATGCATTCATGAATCATATTCAGGTATGTACTAATGCATCAGATATGCACATTCAATATGATAATTCAGTATATCAGAAATTTATATCATGAAATCATACTTCAGTTGTGCATGTCTAGTGTCTAAATCCAGTCTATCAATATTCTCAGTTTAATTAGTCTCATTCGAGGATGAATGTTTTCAAGGGGGAGATATTGTAAGATCACAAAAAATGCTAAGCTCAACTTGGTCTTTTAAACTTGCTAAGGGTCCCAGACTTTGAAAATTCTAGCTAAGTATTAGACTTAGTTTTATTTTGGCCTTCGTAAGTTGGCAACTCCATTTCACAACTCTTATGACCTTAAAGTATCAATCTTTAGATTGATTCATGATCAAGGATTTCCATAGGTATTCTCAAATGAGTTTCGGATTTTTCAGACCGCTTTTGAACCACGTTTAGGAATCCAAAATAGTGTATTGACGTGATCTCAGCATGACATAGCGGCCATCGCGCCGATCAATATTTCTCCTTGGCTCTCAATGGAAATTTCTAGCGAACCTATACGGACTCGACGTGATGCATTGGCTATCGCATCGATGCCAACAACATGGCATGTCGTCCTATGAGCCAAAAGTACAGATTTTAGTAATTAAAAAGCCGCGTTCTCAGGGGTATTAGGGTATTTTTCCCACCCCTATTCAGCCCTAAAACATGAGATTCAGTCTTCATTGAGAAAAATATACTTACTTTCTCTCAAATTTCTCAAGAACAAGAACCCTAAGTGATTTAATTTCAAGGCCAAGGCTCAACTATTTCCACCATTGGTCTTTAGGAATTTAGCAACCAAGTTATGTCAAGTGTTCATCCAAAGGTTCCCTTCCATCCTTGGAATTCAAGAAGCCCTTTTAACTACAAGTTTATGAGTTTGATGAAGTTCATGGTTGAATTTAAATGTGTTCATGGTTAACATGTTAATGGGGTTTCTACTTCATGATTTACTACAAGATTCATGTGAAATTGATTGATATGTGTGCATTATCATGCAAAACCATGTCGAAACCCTTGAAGTTATAAATGTGAAATTGAACTATGATGTGTAAATATTGTTTTAGTGTCATGTGCATAGATTATGTCCTTGTTATGCAAGTATTTAATAGAATGTCCCTATGAATGAATGATGATCAAGTTGTTATTTTTCATGTTTCATGTTTTTACCAAGTCATATAATTTATGCTATCGAGTCCTGGAGTTATTCAATACCCGACAATTTAGTTGTTTCCTAGGGCCATGGTCAACCACAGAATAGTATATTCATGTCACGATTGGTAGAATTCAGTCAGTTAATAGAATTCAATAGTATTCAGTCAGCCCATGGAACACAGTGAACTAAGTTCAATTTAGTCATACAGTATGATTATAAATAGTTCATTCCAACCTAGGACATTCAAGAATCCAGTCCAGTGTCTATTCAGTTTGGAGTAGGATTCTGCATCGAGTGAACCCACGAATAGGGACTCACGTTCTAATATAAGGTGTGATCCTTAGAAGAAATCCTTTTGTTCCAGAATTATGTAGCTAGCATAGGTTGAGACATCAACCTACCAGTTGAGGGTTGATGAGGTGATCTACCTACTAGTTAAGGGTACCACCATTCTCGTTCAGAGCACTGGCCAGATGAGGGTAACTCAGTTTGTCTTTACCCATGCTACTATATTAACACCCTTCCAACTTGGGTTACAGATTGGACCCCAATCAGTTTAGGTCATTTCATTTATATGATTACTTCCCGCAGTCTTAGTTTTAGATTCAATCTAAGAATAGAACTCAGTTCAGTTCTACAGATTCAGGACTGGCATATATAGTCACTTAGTGCAGTATGAAACTCAACACAATTTTGCAAAATCAGGATTGATAGATACAGTCATTCAGTTATCAGTAGTGTAGTATTAGTAAATTCAGATATTAGTTAATTGTTATTCAAACTTAGTATTCAGTCTTACCCCAATCTCAGTTACATTTTATGCATTAATGCATGTAATCTTATTCAGTTATATTCATGTCCTTCAATCAGTGTTGTTCATGCACATGAACCCATGCATTTCAGCCTACCTCACTTTGCATACTAGTACATTCAAAATACTGATGCATACCTTTCTGTTATGTTATGATATTTTATATCATAGATTCAGATGTGTGGGTTCTCGATCATATTTAGCCATTGAGATATTTAGCTAACAGAGTTAGTGGTAAGTCCTCTTTGTTCTAGGACATGATGATTCTTTTAGTTGTTCAACTTATTTTAGTAGTTCGGATTTAGTTGGGGACTTGTCCCATCAACTCTATATTTCAGACAGTAGAGGCTTTCAGACTAGTGTATTTTTTCAGATAGATGTTTTAGTTTTTAGTATTGTTTTACCGTATTCAGTTTTATTATAGTATTAAAGATTATGACATATTTTCTACCTAATTTCCACATAATTTCAGTATTACTATTCAGTTATTGCAGCAGGTATCAGTCATAGGTTAGCTTGTGGTTCTTCAGGATTATGAGCACCGTGTAGCGTCTGGGGTACAAACTCGGGGTGTTATACTTGGATCCTTCCTCTGTCAAGTTCTGAAGTCCGGATATATCAATTAGAAATGGCCTAACATATTATGAACAAATCAGAGGATTTTTCCTACCCCAAAAGGATCCAAAGATCCTTTAGGGTGCATTTGCGGAATGTAGCATCACACTACTTTAATTGATCAACACACTTCCAGCTACTTTTATCTTGGATTTTAGGGTGTCTTACAACTGCAGATGTTTAAGATGACTAAGTTTCTGAAATTAAACCTTCCATCAACATTGTTTGAATCTTTTTTTCATGGTTAAGAACTTCAGTGTTTGAAGAAGGATTCTCTCCAAGCACGGCCAATACTTAATTTAAGAAAAAATATTAAGGATTAACATCAAGGTGTATTTATAGTAACAAAATAATCACATTAGTTTTTAGAAATGATCTCAAAAAATGAGAGAATAAAAAAAGTTATGTTACATCCTTTTTCAGAAAGATTTGAACAACCTTGATAGATCTTTCATGTTATTCGTGAAGGATAAGTTGTTTATTATTGCAAAGGAATAAAAAATTCAAGAAGATGTCTTTCCTTCACCCACGTTAAGCTCTAATTTTTTAGCATGTTCGTCTTATTAAAAGATAAAATAGTAGTCGGTAGAACACTTAAAAATGTTTCACATTCAAGAACATATTATGTATCTCTGAGGGATAGAACCAGTTGCGTTGCCCCAATTCTTATCATGTACTATGTCAAGCTATAGAAAAAACCTACAAGAACTTAGATATAGTAGAACAAAACAAATAATTTAGCAAAAGATACTAAACAGAGTCATTAAGGTTAAAGAAGGAATTAATTTAGGAATAACAACATATCTGGCAAATTGCTCATTATACTTACAAAAGGAGGGAAGATGTACTTGTTCTCCAATTGCACATACAAACAAACTTTACAAATGAGTCTAATTTATTCATCTAGCATAATATGGTGGTTTCCCGTCTGACAATCACTTACCAATACAGAGTGAAAAGCTAAGCGGTTGTTGATAGTTTATGATATGAGTGTTTTGTATCATCTGAGCAAGCCCAATATAGTGGTAGATGCCCTTAGTATATTGTCTATGGGTAGTGTTGATCATGTTGAGAATGATAAGAAGGAGTTGTTTCAGGAGGTTCATCACCATACTAGATTAGGTGTTCAGTTTGTTGATTTAGCTAAGGGTAGTGTTTGAGTTCAGAATAGTTTTGAATCTTCATTGGTTAATGAAGTGAAACAAAATAAAGATAGGGACCCCAGTCTAGTTAAGTTGAAGGAGTCAATCAGAGATCAAAAAGTAGAGGTTTTCTCCCAAGGGGAAGATGGTGTATTCAGTTGCCAGGGTAGACTGTGTGTGCCGTGTATAGATGATTAGAGGTAGAAAATTCTTCCAGAAGCGAATGGTGTGCGTTACTCAATTCACCCAAGAGCTACTAAGATGTACTGTGATTTGTGGGAAATCTATTGGTGGAGCAGTATGAGAGGGATATTGCAGAGTTTGTAGCTAAGTGTTCTAATTGTTAGCAAGTTAAGGTTGAACACCAAAAGCCTGGTGGCACTATGCAGGAGTTCAATAATCCCACATGGAAGTATGAAGAGGTGAACATGAACTTTGTGATGGATTTACCTCATTCACATCGCCAGCATGGTTTGATTTGAGTCATTATGGATAGGATGACCGAATCAGCCAATTTCTTGCCAGTCCATACTTCATATTCAATCGAGGACTAGGGCAAGCTCTATATTGGAGATTTGTTTAGATTTTATGGATTCTTGCTATCCATTATTTCAGATAAAGTTACTTAGTTTACCTCTTATTTTTAGAAGGCTTTTCAGAAGGGTGTTGGTACCCAAGTTCATCTCAGTATAGTCTTTCACCCTCAGATAGATGGTCAGGCAGAGAGTACCATTCAGACCATAGAGGACATGTTAAGAGCTTGTGTTATTGACTTTAACAACATTTGGGATGATCACTTGTCATTGATTTAGTTTATTTGTAATAACAACTATCAATCTATTATTTAGATGGCTCCATTCAAGGTTCTATATGGGAGGAGATGCAGATCTCCTATTGGACGGTTTGAGGTAGGTGAGACTGTGTTGATAGGTCCAAATTCAGTGTTTGATGTATTGGAGAAAGTTTAGTTGATCAGGGAGAGGCTTAAGACAACCCAAAGCTGATAAAAAACTTATTCAGATATGAGGAGAAAAGATCCATTTAAGGCTCTATATGGGAGGAGATGTAGATCTCCTATTAATTGGTCTGAGGTAGGTGAGATTGTGTTGATAGGTCCAGATTCAGTGTTTGATGCATTCGAGAAAGATCAGTTAATTAGGGAGATGCTTAAGACAACCTAGAGCTGACAAAAATCTTATACAGATATGAGGAGAAAATATCTTAAGTTTGAGATTGGATATTTTTTATATTTAAAAATCTCTCCCATAAAGAGAGTGAAGAGATTTCGAAAAAGGAAAGCTCAGTCCCCGATATAAAGGCCCTTACAAAATATTAAACCATTATGAGAAGGTAGCGTATGGGCTTGAGCTATCTACAGATTTGGTTTGGCATTAGTGCATCCAGTCTTCAATGTTTCTTTATTAAAGAAGTGTATTGGTGATCCAATTGTTGTTGTTCCTTAAGAGAGCTTAGATATTCAGTACGACCTTTCTTTCGAAGAACTTCTAGTTGAAATCTTAGATCACCAGATTCACAAACTAATGAACAAATAAGTTCCCTTAGTCAAAGTTCTTTGGAGGAATCAGTCCATTGAGGGAGCTACTTCGAAAGTAAAAGCAGACATGCATACCAAGTACCCTCACCTTTTATCTGCAAACTCAGACTTAGCTCAAGGTAACATGTTTCCCTAGAGTTACTATTTTTCATTGTCAGTTCCATGACATACAATGTTCACATCATTGCATACATTCATGGATCAGTTCAGTCAGTCTTCATGTTTTAGACTCAGTCATGTAATTATGTTTTCACTTATACAATCTTAGTACCTCTGTATTTTCTTAGCTTAATCAATCTTATTCGAGGATGATTGCTCCCAATGGGGAGATATTATAATACCCCATAATTATCTTAACTCAATTTAGCCTATAGTAAATGTTTAAGAGGCTCAACACCTTAAAATTTAGCGAAGTGGTGGGGACATAGTTTAATTTTTGGCCTCTTAACTCTGTTGATTTTTAAAGTTATCTTTTCGACCCTGATACATAAGTTTTTGAGTTGATTCATGTTTAGGGGTGTATGTAGCATGTATCAGGTAAGTTTTAGATTATTCAGATGAGGTTTGGACCATGTTTGAATTTCCATACCAAACGGTGATTGGACTGTATTGTGGTGAGTATAGGGATGGAGGGGTCACCGCGTTGCAGTGAAGTACAAAATGGTAATTGTTAGATTCCAGCAAGTCACCATGATTGCACCGCGTCGCAGTGGAAATCGTGATGAAAGCCTTGCTGCATCATGGTGAAAGCTTAATCTACATTCCAGTTATGAATATTAATTTCAAAAAGGTAGTCTCATCTTTTACCATGGCCCCAATCCATAAAAACACGGGATTTATCATCAGTTAACGCATTATATGTGCTATTTTCATAATTTCTCTTTAAAATAAACCCTAGCCATCACCCAAATTCATCAAGTTCAACTATTATTTCTCCAAGAAAACTCAAGAATTCAAACTTAATCACTAAAGAGCGATTAAGAACGTCAATTCTCTTGCAAGATTAAAATCTTAAGGTATTTTAGATGTTCATCCATGGGTCCTTTTCACCTATGTAGTCTAACAGTCAGTTTTCAAGTTTAAAGATTTGATCTTTACATGTTATTATGAATTATATCCATGAACTTCCATAAATTTTTGACTTTATACCATCTTTACATGTGTTTTCGTTGGAATTAGTTCTTGACATATTTGTAGGATTAAAATTGCATGTTATATCCTTAATCCCTAACTTTAGTAATGAAATTATGGTACTATCATGTGGTTTAAACTGTCTCCATGTTTTAACTTATGACCCTCAAGTGTTTGGTGAAATGCCTAAGTAATGATTTTGGGATAATTCTTACTTATTATAGTTTAAAATGTTGTCACGTGTTCTTATTGATTTTGCTATTGAGTCCTTGGGGTTATGAATACTCGTAATTTAGCTATTCACATAATCTTAGTAATTTTAGAATGGTTTCAGGCATATGTGATTATTATTAGTTCAATCAGTTATCTTATCAGTCAAGTTTAGATTAGTTCAGTGTTCAGAGTTAGTTCAGATGGGAGTAGAATTTAGCACCGAGCAAATCGAGAAATGGGGGTTCACCTGCTAGTTAGAGGTGTGACCTTTAGTAGCAGCCCTTGCGCTCTAGAACTACATAGTTTGCATAGGTTAGAGATATTAACTTGCCAGTTAAGGGTTGACATATCTCTCACCAGTACCTGCCAGTAGTGGGTGACTCTTTAGTTCTTCAAAACTTCATTTCAGTATATCCACGTAGCTAGTTTTAGTACCTGTGGCATGGTACTGACATCCTTCCAACTAGGGTTACAGGTTGGACCCCAATTAGCTTATATTGGGGCATATCAGTTAGATGATACCTCCCAAAGTATCAGTTCAGTAATTAGTTTAGAGATTAGTTTTCAGGCTCGCTTGACCATGGAATACAATTATTAGTTATTCAGTATAAGTGTTTCAGTACTTCAGTTTACAGAATATTTCAATATTATTTTATATTTTTTGTGATACACCCTCAGATTTTACAGTTTTCACATGTACTATTGCATTAGTTATCTCATGCTAGTCATTCAGTCTCATTTGTTATGTTATAATGTCTCTTATCATTGTTTTTTATGCTCAGGTTCTCGACCATACTTAGAAATCCCAGTGCATCAGCATTGGTAGTAGTGGTGAGTCCTCATACTTCGAGGACCGATGATGCCTATGTCAGTATTTCCTTTCAGTTTAGTAGTCAGCCGAAGCTAGTTGGGGACTTGTCCCATCAACTCCATAGTCAGTAAATTTAGAGGCTTTTCAGACTAGTACAGACAGATAGTAAGTTTTCAGTCATTATTATCAGTTGCCTTATCCGTACTGACAGTGTATTTCAGTCATTTTAAACTGTAACTCGGTATTGATTTTTAGTTGCTAAAAGCCTTATAGAATTTTTAGTTAAATTCAGTACTCATAGAAGGTACCAGCTCATGGGTTAGATTGTAGTCCTTCGGAGCTGCAAGCACCACATGGCATCTAGGGTGTACTCTTGGGGCATTACAGTTATATATTCTTAGTGAATTTTAAGGTTGATTACGAGTAGAATAACTTAGACTTAATTATTAATATTTTTGGATTGGATGAGAGTTTTGGACTCGTAAGGTAGTATTTTTATGACCCTTTTAGAATCCTATTGCCATCTCTCTAGATTGAATTAGTTTATAGTATGAAAGTGTTATAATGCTAGGTTTGGGATGTGGTTCAAGTGTTGGAATCTTGGTTAGTGCGATTGACCTTAGTTGGGCTAGTCTAGTAATCTTGAAACCTTTTCTTAGTATAGAATTGACATAATTGCCCATATTTCTAGATGAACTTCTTATTCTTGGATTGGTTATTGATTACTTGATATCTACAAGTTGAACTACATACATTAGCCTAGTTTTGGGTGTAGTTTGTCTAAATATGGAGATTGAAGATTAAAGTAGGATCTTCCAGCCCACTCAGGCCAAGACTTGTATTAGCTCTTGTGGGCTTAGTTGTGGATAGTAGGCCCAGTTGAGATTAATAAGCCTTATTTATGAGATTTACTTGGTGAATTTATAAATTGTGATTATTTTTGTCAGATTATGATTAATGAACTATTGAGATGTTAATTTCCCTTCGATGTGATATTGGACCTTGAGAGATGTTATTTCTTTTTAGTTATGATATTTGGCCCATAGAGATGCATTTTTCTCCTAGTTATGATATTTATCCCATAGAGATGCATTTCCTTCTTAAATATGATATTCAGCCCATAGAGATGCATTTTCCTCCTTGTTATGATATTTGGCCCATAGAGACGCATTGTTCTCTTAGTTATGATATTTGGTCTATAGAGATTATTCCCCTATTGGTCGTGATGTATGACCTATAGATATGATATATTTAATAGAGGTGATATGATTTGTTTAATAGAGGTAATATGCTTATTGATATTATTCTTCAAAGATGTGATATGCCTCCTACATGTGAGATGATTATAGATATGTTACGGCTTTTAAATATGATTGTTGATATGAGTTTTGGATATATATATGGTCTTAAGGCTGTGATTACATTGTTGTTATTATTCCAAATATATTATTGGGTTGAGGGTCAGGTTATGGTATTGGTTGGATATTC
>NW_025814925.1:0-978 GCF_002878395.1 Capsicum annuum | reverse complement strand
TGTGATTATGATGTCGTGATTATTCAGGATATATTATTGGGATGAGGGTCGTATTATAATTTTGGTTAGATATTCAAAAAGTATTTATCCTTATAAAGGATACGGTTGTAAAATATGAACACATATATGTCTATGTTGCCTATGATTTCATTGACTGAATACTGGTGATGGCATGCATAGATTTGGTACATTAATAATTATTATATCGGTATTAATGTGATCCTAGATGAAATATGACCTTATCACTATTTTTCTAAATAAGGGTTAAAACCCTCTTTTCACCTTAACAATGGATATCTTTACTATAATAATTGCCTAACTAAATAGAATATTTATAGGAATAAAAAAGAAAAAGAATATTCTTTTAAAGATTTGACCAAGACAGATTCTGGTCCATGACGTAGCATGGTTATTTACTACGATCGTGAGATATTCCCACACCTTTAACACTTTATAATGATTTAGTCTGAAAGAGTATTCTGGGTAAAAGATTTACAAATTTACACTCTTTTAGCCATGGCTTGAGTTCGTGCATGTATTATATATCTATATATGTATATGTATTGATGATTATGGAAATATATACCCCATTTGAGTCCAGAGGATACTATTTTTATGATGTATATATACTCGATTCGAGTCCAAAGGATACTATTATAATGATATGTATACTCGGTTTGAGTCTAGAGGATACTGTTGTGGTGATATATATACCCAGTTTGAGTCTAGAAAATGCGGTTGTAATGATATCTATACCTAGTTTGAGTCCAGAAGATACTGTTGTCATATATACGATTCAAGTCCGAAGGATATTTTGATGATATGTTGTTACCCAAAAAGGCCAGAGGTTGATTGAGATGATAACATGGTTGTGATAATAAGATTGGGATGTTTATTGTGTACCTTGCGTTCATTCTTGCATGCACATCACCTATCACAAGTATGTGCCTATGTCTATCAGTCGTTATGGGATGATTA
>NW_025814924.1:0-2680 GCF_002878395.1 Capsicum annuum | reverse complement strand
ACAACTATGCTTCTCGTAAATACATTGACAACATATACACCATACAAACCATATTAAATATCAAACCTATTCAAAGTGAAGAGCTAGCCGCACAACAAAAAGGATATATTACCCAGAAATGCCAATATTACAATAAACTTATTGTCCTACCAGGAACAAACTCAAATTTTATTAAATTATGTTACTATTATGGATTATTATCTACGGTTTACACAACCAATGGAGAAGAGTTAGCAGGAATTCCAGAAATTCACAAAGAATTTATGACTTAAAAGCGAATTACAAACGGATAATTATTCTATATTTGATTTTATTCTGCACCAGCAAAAATATTATTTGACGAAATTAAACAGACTATCAATGTGGTCAAAATGGGTATGACCAGAGATTATATTATTCTGAAAAAAATATGTGAACAGAACGAGATATCAAAAACACAGATACCAGAATTTTACCACAACAAAAGAGTTATTGGAATAAGTAATATATTATCAGAGTTACTTAATAATTATTCATATAAAAAACCAGTTTGGGTATATAATTCAAGGAATCAAGCACTGATTTATTCAAATTGCAAAAAGTTAGAGACCATGACATGGAAGAACTTAGGAAATGAGGATTAACACTCCTCAAACCAGAAGAACAGCCGTTAACGAGATCTATCAAAAAGGAAATTATTTCAGAAGAAGCAATGGATCAATTTTGTGAAAAAGTTGGCCAAAAATACAAAGACCACATATGCAGCAGATGTAGTGGCAAGCACAAATTTATTCTAGATGTGATGCTACACTGACAAAAAAATAAAGAATATAACCAAAGCAGATACAAGGAAGAAAGAGATAAAAAAGACAAGTCATTAAATCGTGAAAGAGACATGTAGGTAACTTTCACAATTTCCTTTACGGAAATTGTAAAAAAAAAGTCTTAGGTATTAATAATTTTTTGTCTTTTAGTAGTTTAAGATGAAGACTTTTTTAGCATAAAAGTTAGGATAGTTATAGCCTATAGCCTAGCCTTTTTGACATTTTTTGTACACTAATTATTAAGTTTTTTTTAGTCTTTTAGAAGTAGACACATGCATGTAAAGTTTACAACTTCAACTTATAATAAATAAACGAGAATTTGCTCAGATGAAGGATAAGCCTTATTGCGTTGAAGTAAAAAACTCTCTCTTGTCTACAATAAATATTTTGCTTATTTATTAAAAAACAGGTATATATTTCAATGAAAAAATCTAAGGAGGAACAAAACTTAGAATTATCAAACCTATCAGAACAGATATATTCATTTACAGTTATGAATAGCTAAATTTACAAATTCCTAACAATCATTATATGATAAAATAAGTTCATGTTAGTTACTTTATAGTAGAATTATTCGAAGAATAACATGTTAAGAAGTTTATTAGCAATGTGGAAATGGAGAAAAATCCCTAAGAACTATGTCATCCTAAAGGTGAAACCAATGAGGCAAGAAGCCATGGTGGGGAGTAGCCACAGTAGAGGCGCTATTTAAGGGAAAAGTATCTGGATTACCATGCTAATAGTGATCGACGAACATGTTATTTAAGAATAATCTAGCATATAGTAATCTAAAATGATCATATTTTGTTAGTAGTATTAATAACCTCAAACAAGATATTAAATATAGTACAAATAAAATAGATTATTATACATTTACTTTAGAAGAATAAAATGATAAACTACGAATATCTAAAATATTGAAAACAAGAAATGGAAGAAATAAAATTAACAGAAAACCTTATAAAAACAAATTTAATTGAATATTTTAAAACAAAAGGTATAGAATATTTAGAATATCTTAAAAATAATATAGAAGACTTACAAAAACTAAGAGAAAAAACCAAAGAATATTATAATAAAGTATTTAATCAACTACCATTTAATCACCCCCAAAATATGAATATCAGTAAAATTGAATATGTTAATAAGATATATGGAAATAAACGATACAAGAACAAAGAAAAACAGTTAATGAATATTACTATAAAACATTTAACAATTACATAAATTAATGGATACAACTTACGATAAGAATAAATCATTAAAAGAAATTGAAAATAAACTATATAATTTATACCTAGAATACAAAAGATTACATAATACCAATGAGGATCCTAGAACACTAGATAATTAATTATGATAATATCTAATTTAGAATATGAATTAATAAAACATCTTAAGTCAAGAAGATAAAAATAAAAATTAATCCAATCAATAATATTCACAAAATACATTATATAAAAATAAATACTTATTACCTAATAAATATTTATTATCTAGTAAAGTTACCGTGCCTAAATCCGTTACCGCGCCTAAATCCGCACCTCCTACAATTGGTGATATATATTTGTATTTATTTGATAAATTTATTAATTATGATTTATTTGATAAAACTAGATTTAGATATTCCCCAAAATATTATTTAGATGAATAACATATAGAAATTACCAAAATATAAGGAATTAAAGCAAATAATATCTGAAAAACGTAAAAAATTAAAAATAAGGATAGAAAGACTACAATATAACATAATTGTCGGAGTTAGTAAAAACTCAATAAATGCACAAAAAGAAGAATTATCAAATTTAGAATCAACAATAGATAGTCTAGAATATACATACCAACATGATTTATTAACAATTAAATAAAAATGAACA
>NW_025814923.1:0-1074 GCF_002878395.1 Capsicum annuum | reverse complement strand
TTTCCTTTTATGATATGTTTTAGGACTTCTTTATTTTGAATATATTTATTTCTTTTACATTATATTTTAGAATTTCTGTTCAAAATAAGTGAAAAGATGATTTTATCTATTGCGAAAATTTTTAAGGAAATATAAAAATACAAATCACTTTAAGAAGGATTTTCACATTTTAATATATTATTATATATTTTATTATATTATTATCAGTATTATTATATTATAGATGTTAGTAGAAACGTACGGAAAGATTTCTAAGGAAAATTTTCCACTTTGTTAATGAAGGAGAATTTCTTTTGAATTTTTCTTAGACACTTTTAAACTAATAAAGCAATTTTATTTTACTTCTATGATTGTATTTATTTGTCAAATGTAAGGTACGATAATTAGGACTCTTTTAATAATGATGGTTTTTTATTTTTTCAAAAATATATATTATTAGTATTTATGTATAATTATAATTTTAAAAAATAGTAAAAAGACGATTTTGTCTAAAGGAGAATGTTTTAGTGAAGGGTAAAAAATTCGAATCACTTTTCAAAGGATCATCACACTTTTAATATATTATACATTATAGATTCTTATAATATAAAAGGTAAAATGACCTTCTGGACCCCTCTACTATGTCAATTTTGTAAGTTGGATACTTCTACCTACATGTTTATCATCTGGACTCTTGAACCCATCAAAAAGTAATATTTCGCACCCTTTGACCGTTGACCTTGCCTATATGGCAAGGTTATGGTGACTAGGACAAAGAAAGTGTAACCACTTGCCTAGGGGTGTGAGTGGGGGTCAATTTTTGGCCAATTTTGTATTAAAATAATAAATAAAAAACAAATAATATTAAAATTTAAAAAATAAAATAAAAAAGGTCTTTTTTCCCCTCCATCTTTTTAAATTTAAAAATATTTTTAAAAATTTAAAAATAATTTAAAAATTTTATAAAAAAATTTAAAATTTAAAAATAAAATTAAAAAAGGATCCTTTTTTTCCTCCATCTTTTTTGATTTAAAAATATTTTTACAATGTTTTTAAAAATATTTCTAAAAATTTAAAAAAAAAATATTTCCCCCC
>NW_025814922.1:0-1417 GCF_002878395.1 Capsicum annuum | reverse complement strand
GTACTAGATTCGGGGCATTACAATTGACCCCCTATATCTCAGGATCTGAGGCACAGTCCCACAGTCTCGTCCAATAGTAGCTCGATATATGCTAGAAGTTGCAGTTGGTGAGCCTTCTTTATTTTTGAAAAGCACTCGTGTAACGCCCCAAAATTGGGTCCCGAGACGTCACATGGTTCTTAGGCTCACAAGTGACCCCAAACTAACCCTTCTACTGGCATAACTCATAAGCAACTGAACAAAATGTATAAATCTATACAAATCTGCAAAAAATAACTCTTTTCTGAATATGATAGATACAAAACTAAGTTTGCAAGATTACAACTCTGCTTTTACAACCAAAACTGAAACAGAATACATCAACTTCTACTGACTGTCTATGAAGCCTCTACTAGTTCTGAATGTAGGTATCCGGGTCATGACTTCTGTCTAACCCAAATCAATACGACTGAATAAAGAAAATACAATGCTTCTCTAACTGTATAACTAACTCAAACCCTTGAATCAAAAGGACTCATCACTTGCTAACTGGATGCCGCGAACGGACTGGAACTGAAGATGTACACTATACCTTGTACCTACATTTCGACAAAATGTAGCCCACATACGAATATGTGGGTCAGTACCATGGAAACGTACCGAGCATATGGGGTGCAATGCATATATAAAATAATATCTTAATATCGTCACAGTTTATAAAATTATGCATGCTGATATAAATGACTCACTTAGCTCGAATTAAAATCATCATAATCATAAGAGAGTAACATATATCGGGTGAAACATGTGAGTCATCATAATAAATCTCAATTCACTTTCATCTCGATTCCAAATCATCAAAGCAATCAAATCTCATAACAATTCTCTTTGGAATATATGTTCATTAAATCTTTCGAAAACAATGACTTTCTCAAACTTAGTCTTTCAAACAAATATGTTTTCATCTCAGATAGAAGAATAAGACTTTTCATATTAGATAGGAGAATACACACACACACATTGGGAGTCTCTTACAACCGACATAAACCATGTGAGCTACATGGAGTCCAACGTCTAACCCACATTGGGGAGAGCTATCCTATCCTTCCCATCGGAGTAGGACCTTAAATCATCAATCCAAACACTTGTGATCACTATATAAATCAACCTCAAGCTCACAACATACGGGGGCACGTAGTTCTAGAAAAGTACCAATCCTGCTATACCTCTCGCTCGGTGCTAAAGACTACTCCCGGACTTAGCTCAGATCTTTTCAAAAGAAAATCCACTAATAAATATTTCAATAATTCACAACGGGAGCCATCATACTACCCCTTTCACAATAAATCAATAAAAGTGGATTTCTTTTCACATCTCGGTTTCAAAAAAAAAACCCTTTTTACGACCAAAAGGTCAAAGCTCTTTATCATCTCAAATT
>NW_025814921.1:0-2195 GCF_002878395.1 Capsicum annuum | reverse complement strand
GTTTGAACATGGACAAAGTAATCTTGTCAAGTTCATTGGAAAAGACATGTGTCGCAAAGTGAAGTTCCTTAAATTTTCTCTCATCGCTATACTCCTATAATTCTGAGTTTTCATCAATATGAAAAATAAAAAATCAAAACCCCTCACATTCAAAACTGGGGCATTTTTTTCCATTTATATAAAAAAAAAAATTATATAAGTCTTCATAGGGTATGACATCCCCTAGTTGACATCTTAAGAAACACAATTTCCCAATTTTCTTCTTCATCTTCATAGGGTACGACATCCCCTAGTAGATATCTTAAGGAACACAATTTTCTAATTTTCTTCTTTGTCTTCATAGGGTACAACATCCCCTAGTAGATATCTTATGAAACAATTTCCTAATTTTCTTCTTCATCTTCATAGGGTACGACATACCCTAGTTGACATCTTAGGAAACACAATTTCCTAATTTTTTTCTTTGTCTTCTTAGGATACGACATCCCCTAGTTGACATCTTAGGAAACACAATTTCCTAATTTTTTTCTTTGTCTTCTTAGGATACGACATCCCCTAGTTGACATCTTAGGAAACACAATTTTCTAATTTTTTTCTACATCTTCATAGGGTACGACATCCCCTAGTTGACATCTTAGGAAATAGAATTTCTTAATTTTCTTCTATGTCTTCATAGGGTACGACATCCCTTCTACGTCTTCATAGGGTACGACATCCCCTAGTTGATATCATAGGAAACAATTTCCTAATTTTCTTCTTCGTATTCATAGGGTACGACATACCCTAGTTGACATCTCAGAAACAAAATACCCTAATTTTTTTCTTCCTTCGTCTTCATAGGGTATGACATCTCCTAGTGGATATCTTAGGAAATAATTTTCTAATTTTCTTCTTCATCTTCATAGGGTATGACATCCCCTAGGTGACATCTTAGAAACAAAATTTCCTAATTTTCTTCTTCATCTTCATAGGGTACGACATCTCCTAGTTGACATCTTAGGAAATACAATTTCTTAATTTTCTTCCTCGTCTTCATAGGGTACGACATCCCCTAGTTGACATCTTAGGAAATATAATTTCCTAATTTTCTTCTTCGTCTTCATAGGGTATGACATCCCCTAGTTGACATCTTAGGAAACACAATTTCTTAGGGTACGACATCCCCTACTTGACATCTTAGGAAACAAAATTTCCTATTTTCTTCTTTATGTCATCATAGGGTACGACATTCCCTAGTTGACATCTTAGAAAACAAAATTTCCTATTTTCTATTTTAAGTCTTCATAGAGTACGATATTCCCTAGTTTACATCTTAGGAAATAAAATTTTCTATTTTCTTTTTTATGTCTTCATAGGGTACGACATTCCCTAGTTGGTATTTTAGGTACGACATTCCCCAGTTGCATTCTAAGAAACAAATATATCTTAAATTCTTTTTCATGCAGTCATAAGGCATAACATCCCTTGGTTGTATTATTGAGAACATGAACTTTGTTTTATTTTTCTACCTAGCCTAGATTTCTAGCATTTCTATCTTTTTCACTTAAGTAGCTAGTTTATAGCTTTTCTATTAACTCACAGAATTCTCCTAATGCAAACTGGGGCAGAAAATCTTGTTGTCTTTATTTTATTTTTCTGTGATGTCTTGCAGGTTTTTCCACAAAGAACGGATTTGATATCCAATAATGAAATTCCATCTCTAGTCAGAATATAGAAGAATGATCATTTTGAAGATAGTTAGAGTCATTTTTGCATCCGTAGTGGCCCAACATCTCAACAGTCATATTCTTAGCTTCTGGTCAAGAGAACAAGCATCTAATAATATTCTATGAATTGTTCTTTGGAGGAGCGCCAACAACTCAATCCAAGTTTCAAGTTTAAGTCTCAAATCCTAACTTCATGATTAATTTTGAGATCAAGTTACCCACAAGAAAAGGTGAAGCGATAATCGAAGATCCAAAAGGAAGATCTGATGCAAAAGAATCAAGATAGGTAGAATAAATAGGATCTTGTATTTTCCTTTCTAATTTCATTTTTCCTTTTCTGATGTAAAAAAGGGAACAACAGATCAGAGCCTCGATGGGACCTCACATGATTCTTTAACTCATCCCTTTATTCCTACACCACTTGAACTACACATGATCTGATTCTCTTATAACCCAAGATATGTAGGATGCCCAAAGCCAGGGCTCGAT
>NW_025814920.1:0-1011 GCF_002878395.1 Capsicum annuum | reverse complement strand
TCCACAATTCAATACAATCAAACCATGCAAAATAGTCCATAACCCTATTTTCATCACCTTTCAATAACAACCAATACATATAATCATCTATCACACATATACATATGGAAAAGAACAAAGGTAAACAATATTCATACCTTAGAATTTACCTCTTGATTATGCAATCCTGTTTGCACAAATAATAGGTGCCGTTCGAAGCTCTCGAGATGGCAAACGCAGTTATCGGATTACTTTGGAATTTCTACGGTTGAATCAAAAGTAATTTAAAGGTCAAATTTGGTTAGGGTTTGTTCTTTATCAATGATTGATGATGAAAATGAGTTTTTGAACTCATATATATGCATATATATATACATATTCCCATCCATAATATAATAGGAAATGACCAAAATACCTTTAAAATTTAAATAATGTCAAATTTGTCCTTTGGTGAACTATTTTGATAAGCTAAAGTAGATCGACCATAACTCTTTGCTCCGATATAGGATTTGGGTGAAATTGGTATCGTTGGAAGGATAATTCAAAGGGCTTTTATTTCATATAAAGTAGTCCACCCAGTTCGTCCTGTACAAGGATTTATGGTCATTTGAAGTTGACCCTAAAAATATGTTTTGATTTGGATGAAACCAATTGCATTGGAAAGAAGACTCAAAGATCTTTCTTTTCATAGGTCGTAGCTCTCCCAGTTCATTATATTAAGAGAGTTATGATTGTTCGAAGTTGACCCAAAAATTCGGCTGGCCTCAGTAGTTTGTGTGCAGAAAATTTTCCTGCACATTTACTATTCCCAAATATCCCGGCCACCGTTTTATAGTTTGTGCTCGATTATATCCGAAACCTATCCGTTTTTGGAAATCTTTATATCGTTGGAAAGCTTGTTCAATAACCTTCGCATGGAACCATCGACGGGCAAATTTCGGTATAAATAAAATAAAAAAATTAATCCATATAAATAAGACCAATGCACGTACTTGAATACGCCAATACACGTACTTGAATACGGGGTGTTAC
>NW_025814919.1:0-2220 GCF_002878395.1 Capsicum annuum | reverse complement strand
TCATTTAGATAGAAAAAAAGTGAAAAATTGATACTTGAGGTGTATTTCGGAAAATTAGTTCAGGTAGGAAACTCAACCCGGAATACTTTAGCCATGTTTTTTTTTTGAATTTCATACTTAAACTATCAGATGTGAAAGATGTGAAAGGCTTCCTATCTGAACTATCACCAAACTAGTTATGAAAACACATCACAACAATCAATTATTCACTTTCTCTATCTAAAATATCACTCCCGTTCAAGTAGAAAAAGAGAAAAATTTATAGTTGAGATGTATTTTGATATATTAGTTTATGTAGGAAACTCGAACCGGAATACTTTAGTTGCGTATAGTCCTACCTGAAATATCACCAACTATTATCAAAATACACCTCAATTATCAATTATTCACTTTTCCTACCTGAAATATCACCATTGAACAATTGATAGTCGACGTATATTTTGATAAATTAATTCAGGTAGAAAACTCAAACTGGAATACTTAAGCTGTGTTTTATGCAAAACCAAAAGAATAATGAATATTACCATGGTTCGTGTACAAAAAGTGAACAATTGATAGCTGATAGTTAAAGTGTGCGGATTCACTATCTCAAGTATCACCAACTATTTATCAAAACACACCTCAATTATCAATTTTTCACTTTCCAGGAACAATTGATAATTGAGGTGGTGTTTTGATAAACTACTTCAGCTAGGAAACTCGAACATGAATACTTTAGCTGTACTTTGACCATTAACACCCAAACATCACCTAACTATTTTTCAAAATACACCTCTAACTACCAATTGTTCACTTTCCACCATTCATAATTTAGGTAAGAAACTCAAACAATTGATAGTTAGAAGTGTATTTTGATAAATTAGCTTAGGTAGGAAACTCAAATCGAAATACTTTTAGCCTATGTTGCTCGGACTCTACAAAAATGTCAACGGTTGTGTGTCAGATTCACCAAAGCTAGTGTATTTTTGGAGAATCGAACAAGGGTGCGGCATCGAAAGTGAAGAGTCCACACAACTTAGCTTTTAGCTGTGTTTTTGACCATTAACAACCAAACTATTACCAACTATTTATCGAAATACACTTCAACCAAATTCACATCTTTTAGGTATGAAAAGTGAACAATTGAGTGTGTTTAAATAAGTTAAATCAGCTAGAAAACCAAAAAGACGTCGTCTTTCACCTTTATGAAGCCGAATCATAGAACTCTTAAACCTACAATTAGCACGAACTATCAATTGTACACTTTCCCGTGTATTTTGATAAATTGGTTCAACTAGGAAACTCAAACACAAATACTTAGCTAGCAGAACAACAAAAAAACAAATCAACATCGCCGTTTTACCTTTATGAAGCTGAATCATAGGACACTTAAACCTACAATTAGCATTAACTATCAATTGTTCACTTTTCCGTGTATTTTGATATACTTTAGCTAGAAGAACAACGAAAACCAAAAAAACGATGTCATTTTCTTTCACCTTTATGAAGCAGAATCATAGGACTGTTAAACCTACAATTAGCCCTAAACCAATTCCATTCAAGTCCTCTCTCTGGTTCCTTAAACCGAAACGGCTTCGCATCAATCACCGGCGCCAATACCATCTCACCTCCGTCACCTTCACCGTCGAGTGAGAAGTAATCAGGCGCGGCGGTTTCCGGCGAATTGCATTCGATTGTTGATTGTGATTGAGAAATCTCGCTGCGGAATACGATATAGGGTTCATACGACTCTTACCTTTATGGAGCTGAATCATACGACTCTTAAACCGACAATTAGCATTCATTAAGTTAATAATTCAGGTGTACAACAACAACAACAACAACAACATACCCAGTGTATTCCCACATAGTGGGGTCTGGGGAGGGTAGAGTGTACGCAGACCATACCACTACCTCCGAAGAAGTAGAGAGGCTGTTTCCGATAGACCCAGTGTAATAATTCAGGTGTATTTCGATAAATTAGTTCAACCAGGAAACTCAAACAGGAATACTTTTAGCTAGCAGAACGAAAAAACAAAAAAACGACGTCGTTTATTACCTTTATGAAGCTGAATCATAGGACTCTTAAACCTAAAATTAGCCCGAACTATCAATTGTTCACTTTTCCGTGTATTTTGATAAATTAGTTCAGGTAAAAAACTCGAACATGAATACTTTAGCTAGCAGAACAACGAAAAAAACAAAAAACGACGTCGTTTTTTTAACCTTTATGAAGCTGAA
>NW_025814918.1:0-2646 GCF_002878395.1 Capsicum annuum | reverse complement strand
TGTTGTGTTGTTTATCTTTCTTATCTTGAAGTCTAGGGAGCCGTGTGGGGCTTGTTTCGATCCCCTAGCATTATTGTGTTCTTGTTGTTCTCGGATTGTGCCTCAAAACCGAAGACCATCTCTTGTGTTGTAATCTAAAAACCAAGACTTAAACTTGTTGTTGTTGTGTTGTTGAGTTGGAATCCGAAACTCTAGTTGTTGGGGTTTGATCTTGCATCAAACCAAGTTAAACAAGTTAACGTATGAAGTTCAATAACACAGTATGATTGTTTGAAAATACTTTAACGCTGGGTTTTATCCTATTAATTGTTTTAAGATCTTTACTTTACACATTATTTACTTTTCTCAAGTTATAAATTACAAACACTCTTTTTAGTTATGCTTACATTAACTAAATCGAAATTGTGAACTAAAATAGAATTAACTAAATCAAGATCTTTACTTTACACATTATTTACTTTTCTCAAGTGAGTGTTGTCGAGTACTCAGACTTCATCGACATATATTTACGTGGTATATGCCAACAACATTATTAGTGCAGTCACACTTTCAACCCTTCACTTTACATAACAATTTCTCAGTTTGATATATAGAAGCAGCACACAATGGTCATGTAATCTTGACTATCATTTCCAATTTTATTTCATTTGAGCAATTCAATATTTGAACAAGACTACCACATAGAAATCTTATCATGCTATAGCATAGAAAAAATTTCACAATCTTATGCTTTTGGCTAACCATGATCATTACATCGATGAACGAGTCACTCACATAGTCAAGCTTACAACTCCTAAAATCATGCATTAAACTTCAATAGTTCAACTTCATAATAATAAAAAATTATGACAGTGAATACCAATCAATACATGCCGGAGTGAAATCAAGATTACCTACGAGAATCCTTTCACTCAATGAGATGTATTTTTCCAAAAATCATACCAAACTAACCATACTCTTATCACCAAGCACTACTACAAAATCTAATTAACCATTATAAACCTACCAATGAAACAACTACGGAACATGAAAGAACAACTTACTTGGTGATAAATTTGTGACGAATCATGAAGGTGAGCCTGCAAGATTAGATGAGAAAAGAGAAGGGCTAGGAGACGGAAAGGTTGTTTGGGCGGCGCTTAAGTTTAAGAAAAATTAAGTGGGGTTTAAGAGTAGAGGATATATTTAAAAGATGAGACATGGGTCGATTTAATCCATTCAAAAATGGGTTATTAGGCAAAACTTACGTTGATAAGCGGCGCCCATGGAATCGCCTAAGCATAAGTAGTAGGCAGCTAACCTATCACCTATGTTGGCACAGGCGGTGAGTGAAAGAAGTGCTAAAGTTCTAAGTTAATTTTTGCCCATAAAGTTCCATGCAAGCAGATTACTGCAAAGCCAAGGTATGCGCATAACCTTCTCTTTTGTTCTCTATAAGAAATGTAAAAGCATGATTTGTTCTCTTGTGGTTTTCTTTTTGTGTTGAGTATGGAGGTTTTAATTGAAACTTTAATGTATCCTGTTGAGTGAAGTCTAAATAAATTAAATTTCTTAAAATAAGAAAAATGGTGCTTTAAATGTGAATTTCATGTCGTTGCTATAGCTAAAAATTGATCTGGCATATGAGTTGCTCGACATAAGGTCAATCAAAAGTTGTAGCTGAAGACAAAGGTGCGATGGACAAACTGGTGTACCATCAACTTTGTGATGGACCACCAAATTGACCGTTGAAGGACTCATTGAAATGGCACTTACTGTATAAGCCGCTATGGACAAGTTGGTGGACTGTCAACTTGGTGACGGAACACCAAATTGACCATCGCAGGGCTCTGAAATTTTTTGCACACTAGTTAAGGCTCAATGGCCAAACTAGTGGACCATCCCATCACTGGTGAACCACCACTTTGACCGTCAAGACACAATATGCAATGATTTGACTGTTTTTGAGCTTTGAACTAATTTCTTACTTCTTTTTCAGGCGTTTTGGCTCTCAAACTTCCACAAATCAGAGGCAGAAGATCTCAAAGTGGTAGAAATGTATCCGCACCTACCTACAACACCATACAACATGGAAGAGAAGCTCCCATACTCTTCCAGTCTGAGGAAGAGAGTAAGATTAGAACTAGTAGCACCAGTTCAAGCCCCGATAAAGCAACGGTTGCTGAAACTCAACCTTTACTTGTAGAGGGTGAAATTGAATCTTCTAACTTGAGATAATAAATTAAAGTCCAGATGTTGAAGCTGAACTAGAGGATGCTAATGTTATCAGGCAGAAGGATCCCCAAATTCGAGATACAATTAAGTGGCAGATAGAAGGAGCGCAAAAAGAATTCTATGACGAGTTGACACCGACAAAAAGAGGGATCATAAGGTCATTCATGTAATAACATTAGATAATGATGATGAAGCTACATGAATATCCTAATTTGGAATGTCGTTTCACCGAGTATAGACTAGCATGGATGATCAGGCCACCAGGAGCATATCAACCGAACTGGGTAAGAGAATTTTTTGCCAATTTTCTTTGTCTGGTGAAAAAGGACTGCCTGAACGGGATGTCAATCCCAAACAGACCAAACAGAAAGTTTGTACCGGTTTTAGGGGTCACTGTTGATATCTCAGGCCGAACAACCAACAGAATATTAT
>NW_025814917.1:0-1644 GCF_002878395.1 Capsicum annuum | reverse complement strand
TATCTGTTGCAATATTTGAATCTAGTATTCCTTTTCAATTAATAAGTTCAAATCTAAGGAATAAATAAAATTCATAGACAAAAGAAAATAAATCGAAACCTTCAGAAATTAGCTGAAAGAAGTCAACGAATAAATGAAATGTAAAAAAATTGTTATTGGTACAAATCTCAACAAATACATCAACAACAATTTAAGTATGATGCCAAGGATTACTTTGACAGGCTCAAGCTATAAAAATCTACTCAGTATGGATAAGTTGTTGTTCATTCGGTGCTATGGAATTCGGCTTTGATCGTCATGGATCTTTATTGTCGCTTACGTATGGTTTCTGCGCTTTCTGTCCTCCGTATTTTCAGAAAAAGAGTAGCATATTGTCAATGCTGTTCAGCAGTAGCTTCTTCTACATCCACCTGGAAAGCCAGAATTGGTCAATGCTAATCACGGAGATACAATAAAACAGAAAAGTATCACTCATCTATTCTAGCAAATCAAACAGGTCTTCCTTCTGTTTTAAATTATCCCAAACAGATTATATTTCTGTTACAACATGAATCAACTATTGGGACAAATTTCTACATGAGGAAGACCATGTATGATAATTTCCAACGGATGAACGATCCGTTGCAATATATGAATCATTTATTGTAGCAGATAGGTCGTCTGTTGGTACAAGTAAAAGTGGTACTAAGAGTTGTTTGATTTGCTAAAATAGACGAGACATATGTCGCAATAGATACTTTATCTGGTGCAACATGTTAGTCAACTGTTGCAACAGATGTATATATCTGTTTGATAATTTTCAGCAGATGTGTCATCTGTTGAAACAGATATGTGTCTATTTGTTTTGTCAGTTGAAAGGCATATATATTCACCTTCTTCAGCTTGTGCTGCTCTTCTTTGGACATTGTACGTTTCTCAGTGCAATGCATAGACAGAGGAGTTGCAATTTCACTTTTTTGGATGCTTGATAATGCCCTGGAAATCACTCTCCTTCTTCTCTTAGCCCTAATCTCTAATGAAGCGGATGAAAATAAAATCCTGTTTGATGGAATGAAAACCCTCTTAGATGTCAATTCCTTTATAGAAGCAGTTAATGCATTAATAACATTAATCACTACATCATGTTTTGCCCTGCAGTCTTAACATTTGTATGCAGAACATTCGCTGGGAGAGGCAAAATATGTATAACCAGTATGATCATACTCATAATGGTTTGCTTTAAATGCTGTAAGAGGAGCATCATTAGCACCAACAACAGCACCACTACCACCATCAACAGCTCCATCACCACTAAGACCATCACCAACAACAAGTCCACCCTCCAAAATTGTTTTTCTTGTAATTGTTATTGCTCCAAATAATTTTATTTTTATTCTGTCGATGACATTAGGGTTCGATAAAGTTTGCACAGATCGTAAAGTAAGAAAAAATGACATCTTCAACTCTCGATTGGTCGGAACTAGCGATGGATGCACAATCTAACATAAATCATTACATATATTAGAATAATGATTAGATCATTAAAAAAGAATATTAATTAAAAGAAAAAATTAATTATAATTATACTTACTGCATCCTTCGGGGGGTTGAAGAGATCAAGAAATTTTGTATTTTTATCAGTTTTGGTCGACAACTATCTCAAGA
>NW_025814916.1:0-1551 GCF_002878395.1 Capsicum annuum | reverse complement strand
TGTTCATCAAACATTATGCATAAAACAATTTCTAAAAAACACATGGGCGCCTTCTAAAAACATGTAGCCTGTCTGTAAATCTCAAACTCTAATATGTGTATTACTTCTAATTAAGGTGGTATCCCCTACAAGTATGATATTACATGGGCGATATGGAATCCGCCATTGACTCGGCATGGAATCCTCCAACTCGAGTATGCCGCAAGGGTTGGAGTTCCTGAATCTGATACGCTACACGACACTTAAGTCAGCGTATAATAATATACCTGGGTCGGCAAACCACAATTTTAGGCAATGAGTTTTTTGAACTCAAGCCCTCTTCAGGGAACCATCTAACATCTCTGTATGCCCATTTTTAACCTTTTCTGTACATGCAACATTCTGAATGTCTAAAATTATAATAGTCTGAAATATTTATTAGTCTAATATGGCATTGTTCTGAATTGGTATCGTTATACCAAGACTTTCAAGTCATGATTTCTGAGCCATAATACATTAAGCTAAATCTTTCATTTAAAGCATAATTTAGACCACCAAAAACATGCAACTAATATAGAAGATTTTGTGTTTCGAAACTCAAGTCAAAATCATGCAAAAACTTCATCAACATATGGTGGTCTAGTGCCTTTAGAAAATCCATGCACTCTTTCATTACATGCATTATGAACATTAAAAATTCATGTTAGATTCCCTTTTTAGTGATTTAAAGCCACCTTAAAATCATAACAAGAGTTCAATCATTTCATATAGTGCTTTTCAAGGATGCGTTGCTAAACAATTCATATGCTATGAGAAATCTAAAAAATTTATAATAGAGGGAATTCACCGAAAATCATGCTTTCAACAAGAATTCATTCTTAAATACATGGTTTCATACATTCATATTCTCAAATCACTTTGGGGAAGGTCAAAAGACCAAAACAATGA
Organism: Capsicum annuum; assembly: GCF_002878395.1. Taxonomy (NCBI): domain Eukaryota; kingdom Viridiplantae; phylum Streptophyta; class Magnoliopsida; order Solanales; family Solanaceae; genus Capsicum; species Capsicum annuum. The sequence goes on along the minus strand of NW_025814916.1, from coordinate 624 downwards.
TGTTAAAACATTTAATACATTAATATATATATAGATTCAAAAACCCCATTCTAAAACATGATTTTTCTATGCCCATGAGAATTTAGGAAAACCCCGCGTACCTTTATTTCGAAAAATAATGGGTGCTTCTTGAAGCCTGTGGATTGGGGATTCCGAATCTCTAATCAATTTTGAAAACCCACGGTTGAATCTTGATTTATTTGGGCTTTTAATTTGAAACCCTTGGGAGTGTTCTTGAGAATTTTTAGATGAATGTGGATGTATTTTGGAGAATTGGGGACTGAATTTCGTGTTTATGGCTGAATAAGGGTGGGAAAAGGACCATTTTGCCCCAAAAATGGAGTGTTTAAGTCACTTGAAACCATTACATAGGTGCCGCATATGATATCGCCTATATTTACATAGGTGCCGCCTATGCTATCGCCTATATGCTTTCCAGTGGCCATGTGTGATCGGTTAGGTGACGCATTCTACTTTGAAAGGCCATAACTTCTTGCTCGGGTGCCGGATTTTAGCGAAATTGGTATCGTTGGAAAGCTAACTCGAAACCCTATCATTTTACACATAGTAGGCTCTCTAATTTGACATATACAAAGAGTCATAGTTAATAGAAGTTGAAACAAT
>NW_025814915.1:0-2259 GCF_002878395.1 Capsicum annuum | reverse complement strand
TCAATGAAAAACTCTCCATAAATTGCCTATAATACCCAACTAAACCCAAGGAGCTCCGAATATCAGATCGAGTCATAGGTCTAGGCCACTTCTTCCTCATAGCCACCTTCTATGGATCTACCATAATCTCTTTATGAGAAATGATATGACCCAAGAAAGTCACAACATTCAACCAAAACTAGCACTTAGAGAACTTAGCATATAATTGTTATTCCTTTAAGGTCTGCAAACACTACAAAAAGGTGATCAGCATGATCCACTGATACAGAAAACAAAGATAGAAACTAAAATTATAAATAAAGAGACGAGATGAAGATGATAACAATGACACAAGATGAAACAAGACACGGATTCAACAAAAACACAAGGGAACTTGCATAGAAAATAAAGATAGATAGTGAGACCAAGGTTATTACAAGATTAAGAACCAAATGTATTTCAACACTAACCCCTAATAAATGTAATAATCAAAACCACACACTTACGGTGACCGCCAAGGCAATCGATGCACCTTACGATCCAACGTTTCCAAGCAAAGAACAATATTGGCTTTTCCAATCCCTATACTAAGGATGACTTTTCCAAGTCCTAGCTAAGAATATACTAAAGTAGTCTACTCTCAAGAGAAAGGATTTTCAAGTGTTTCAATCTTTTGTAATTCAAAACTAGTGAAAATAAGATTAAAGGGGCCTATTTATAATATATTACAAATAAAGATAAAAAGACCACTTTGCCCTTAATGAGAGGGGCTGTAATGGTGTGTAAATACACCATATGTAATGTATAAAATACTCTTAATGAAAGGGCAGCCAAGGTATGTTATAACTTGAATGAATGGCGCCTTTTCAATGCTCTCAAAAATCGAGTATGGTTCATACTTCAAGGCTTATGGTTCTCGGGTTAGCATCAATGTAAGCAACCTTCTAAACACGAGATTGCTTTAAGTCATGCCCAAAATAATCCTTCCTTGCATATCCTTGTTCTCTCGGAGTGACCAAGTCTTGAGCCTTTACATGTTGGGCTTCAAAGATGTTATCAAAAGCTAAGGTGGCCATTTGACTTCTATCATCCTCCCCATCTTGAAAAGGATTCGACCTCGAATACAAACCTTGCAAAACCAAAGAAAGGACACACAAATACAAAATCATCATGAAATGAGGGTTAGGGTTAGTACGACAAATCACCTCAATATTCCAAGGTTACACATATTTAGAATATAACCAAGGATCCTTTGAATTAAATATTAAATAATTAATGAAAAATCCACAAAGGATTTGGTTATGGAATTTACCAAAAGTGATACTTTGCTTTTTATGTAAATCAAGCAACAAGTTGGGTGCACCATCATCATAAAATCTATATTTGGCACCGGGGTCAAACGGGAAAAGTGGCCATAGACACGGGTCTAGACAGTACTCCCTTTCCCATGGTCTTTACCCATACTAAATGGTGTACTCTCTACAATAGCATACATATTATCCAATGCAAATAGAGAGTAGAGAAAGGTATCACTCAAGTCAACTTCTACTAAGGTGCCCTCATGTGTGTACTCAGTACTAGTTTTACAATCATCACCATGAGTACTCTCAACAATAAAATCACACAAAGTAGAAGGAGAAGTAGTTCCAAGACTACACATCCCTTACCCTTAAGAGTACTTTCATCTTCTAAGAAGTGATTTCCATCTTTAGTAGAAATATTGTCACACCATAGTGGGTTAGCATATCGGCTATAGCTTCTAAGGCAAGGTATACCATTATTTTCACCACTAGGTTTATTAGGAGTGGTTATATCATCTTCAAACAAGACATTATACCTAAAGAGAGCTCGATCTATTTCATGGGCAGATTCAGAATAGAAACGTTCATCACTCTTTAAAAGATCAATATCAAGTGTCAAAGAGATTTCAAGTGCAAGATTATCCCAAGAATAGCTCTCGAGTTCACTCTATTCCTTTGATCAACATTTTCAACATCATCACACACTTGAGGTTCATTAATTACATCATACACATCCTTAAGTGGTGGGTAATTTTCACACATAAGTTGATCAAGACAAATTTCAGAAGATAATGTACTTTTATTCAACATAATGGTTTCCACACTAGGTGGACATAAATCGATCTTAAAAGAAGATTCAATTTGATCTTCAATAGCATCAACTAGTGTATCCACACTCAAAACATGTACATCATCATCAAGTGGCAAAGAAACAATAGACTCACATATAGGTAAGCTAGAACTCACACTCAATGGGCTA
>NW_025814914.1:771111-772089 GCF_002878395.1 Capsicum annuum | reverse complement strand
TAATCATCCCATAACGACTGATAGACATAGGCACATACTTGTGATAGGTGATGTGCATGCAAGAATGAACGCAAGGTACACAATAAACATCCCAATCTTATTATCACAACCATGTTATCATCTCAATCAACCTCTGGCCTTTTTGGGTAACAACATATCATCAAAATATCCTTCGGACTTGAATCGTATATATGACAACAGTATCTTCTGGACTCAAACTAGGTATAGATATCATTACAACCGCATTTTCTAGACTCAAACTGGGTATATATATCACCACAACAGTATCCTCTAGACTCAAACCGAGTATACATATCATTATAATAGTATCCTTTGGACTCGAATCGAGTATATATACATCATAAAAATAGTATCCTCTGGACTCAAATGGGGTATATATTTCCATAATCATCAATACATATACATATATAGATATATAATACATGCACGAACTCAAGCCATGGCTAAAAGAGTGTAAATTTGTAAATCTTTTACCCAGAATACTCTTTCAGACTAAATCATTATAAAGTGTTAAAGGTGTGGGAATATCTCACGATCGTAGTAAATAACCATGCTACGTCATGGACCAGAATCTGTCTTGGTCAAATCTTTAAAAGAATATTCTTTTTCTTTTTTATTCCTATAAATATTCTATTTAGTTAGGCAATTATTATAGTAAAGATATCCATTGTTAAGGTGAAAAGAGGGTTTTAACCCTTATTTAGAAAAATAGTGATAAGGTCATATTTCATCTAGGATCACATTAATACCGATATAATAATTATTAATGTACCAAATCTATGCATGCCATCACCAGTATTCAGTCAATGAAATCATAGGCAACATAGACATATATGTGTTCATATTTTACAACCGTATCCTTTATAAGGATAAATACTTTTTGAATATCTAACCAAAATTATAATACGACCCTCATCCCAATAATATATCCTGAATAATCACGACATCATAATCACA